>NC_142944.1:12070328-12109205 GCF_046866305.1 Octopus bimaculoides | reverse complement strand
CTATCTCTGGAGCAAAGCTTTTGAAGATAGAAACTATAACATCAGAGTTCATCACCTTCTTGGGTTTCAAATAGAGATTACAAATAATGGAGACACTGAAGGATTAGGGAAGGAGAGCTAATGAGAGGTTGTTCTGGGTTCATCAAAAATGGAGTAGAGGCATTTAGAAAATGCTGACAGATTTATGGTGGTTGAAAAATAGACATAGAAGGATTCAAACAGTTAGTAGAAATACTCTTGGCAAAGAACTCAAATAGTAAGCTGAATTTGGTACATGGAGAGCTTTCCGATTGTGATGCCCCATTGATGTTATTGGTTACAGGACGTCTTTAAAAACAGAGTTATCATTAATAGTAGTATTTTTGTATCACCAAACACTGATTCTTTCAAAGTATTTAATAATTGTAGTCTTGCAAGCATTGAAGTGGTTAGTAAAAGCTTCGCAGTTGGTAGAAATAAATAATGTCTAGCAAGAATTATAAGCAATTTTCTCTGTCTCTACAGTTGCGGGTTATCTACTAGTTCGTTTTGAGTTAAAACGTCCTTAGTAAGATAACTTTAGTCACTTGCATAACTGTCATAGAAGAGATGAAGCAAAACCTATTTGAAGTCAAGATTAATGAGCATAAGCTGGTAGAGAAACAACCAAGTTAACTGAATTGAAATATCAAATGTTTGTGTGTTGCAGAGGAGTTGTAGACAAATGAGATTCATTGCTTTGATTAGACGGTGATCAAATGATTCAATGGGAACAGAGATGATGGTGTCTGTGAAAAGGTTAAACGTGAAGATGAAAAGAGATAAAGGATGAGAGAAGTAAACGGAAGACAGACAGAACCAGATCCATGGTGAAAGAGAGAGATCACTAGCTAAAATGAGGGGATCAAATGATTCAATGGAAGCAGAGATGGTGGTGTCTGTGAAAAGGTTGGACCTGAAGATGAAAAGAGATAAAGGAAGACAAACAGAACCAGATCCATGGTGAAAGAGAGAGATCACTATCTAGAAACAGATATAAAGACAAATATTTAGATCAAGACGTGTGTATGTGTGTATGCGCGCGTACACATATGTATACAACCACATATATAACCTAAAGCAATGGCGCATTGTGTCATTTTATTATAAATTTCACACGTTACACGCATAAGTTCAATAAAGTTCCGTTTAACCTCGCTCTGCAAATGAAGTTCAAAGCATTAGAGGAATGCATGTCTTTTAAACGAGTCACATCATAACATCATACGATATTTTGATATCAAACTTTTCGTTCAAGATGGAACGGGAGATTAAGACAACTGAAATAAGTTTCAAATCTATTCTGGTTATTTGGAGAAATGAACTCAAAAAGTTAAATTCAATAGCCAACTGTTATAGGAACGATTGTATAATTGTAAATCAAGACAGGAAATGTTATACCTCTTCCGCCACGATTTGTAAATGGACCAAAATACTGAGCATTGGCTTTTTATCAAACCTTTAATCCGTTAGAGGATAAACTAAAAGGAGAATTTGAACAAAATTTCACAGCATAAAAGCAAAGTTATTTCCTGAGTGAAAAATTTTACCTTTGTCAATATCATCATCATGATAATAAATATTTTACTCTTTTACTTGTTTCAGTCATTTGACTGCGGCCATGCTGGAGCACTGCCTTTAGTCGAGCAAATCGACCCCAGGACTTATTCTTTGTAAGCTTAGTACTTATTCTATTGGTCTCTTTTGCCGAACCGCTAAGTTACGGGGCGTAAACACACCAGCATCGGGGGCAAACACAGACACTCAAACATACACACACATATGCAGATATATATATATATATATATATATATATATATATATATATATATATATATATATATATATATATATATATATATATATATATATATATATATATATATATATACATACATACATATATATATATATATATATATATATATATATATATATATATATATATATATATATATATATATACGACAGTCTTCTTTCAGTTTCCGTCAACTAAATCCACTCACAAAGCTTTGGTCGGCCCGAGGCTATAGTAGAAGTCACTTGCCCAAGGTGCCACGCAGTGGGAATGAACCTGGAGCCATGTGGTTGGTAAGCAAGCTAAATGCCACACAGCCACTCCTGCGTCCATTTTTGATCGAGATAGGGAGGTATAAATTTTCTTGTCACGCTAGCCTTCGTCAGATGAATATAAATTATTCTTCAGCTATACTTGTACGCTTTCAAGACCGATAGGAATTACTTCAAACATTATTTCAACCTTATGTTTATGAATAAGAGAATTTTCTGTTTCATCATGAATGAGAACTTTGTGCTTGAAATATTGTAAAATTAGAATAATTATAATCTGTTGTTTTATTTTATCTTATTTCATTTCATTATTCTTTTTTGTTTTTGTTTTTTTTACATTTACTGATGTTTCTTTCATTCAAATTTGAAGTTGAAATATTTTCTCCAAACAAAAACAAACAAACGAACAACAACAGCATCAACAACAACAACAATAACAACAACAATATTAATGGTATAAGCACATTATACGGAATGCTAGAAAAAATATTTGGATTTCACAGGTTTACCCCAAAAATCGTCAAGAAGACGAAATAATTCTTAAAACAGGCAGAATGTCAGATATTTTCTCTTTTTCCCACTCAGACTGCTGCTTGCTACTGCTGAATAATTCTAAAGCGAGAGAGTATGACAAGGAAGTGTTTCTCATCAAAATGCTAAAAACAACTTTGTCATCTGCAAATAAGTTTATAGTGAATCTCAGTCGACGAGTATAAATAATCTTCCAACTCCTTTACTGCAACTAATAATAATAATAATAATAATAATAATAATAATAATAATAATAATAATAATAATAATAATAATAATAATAATAATAATAATAATAATGATAAATAGCAATAATAGTAATAATAATAATAATAATAGTAATAATAATAATAATAGACAATGCATAGAATGCACCACCCTAAGGCAGATATAGAACGTCTTTATCTGCCAAGAAAAGAAGGAGGCCGAGGACTTTTACAGCTGGCATTATCAATGAAGGTAGCCACAATTGGCCTAGACACCTATCTGAAAAACTCTGAGGACTGGATGCTAAAACTTGTCTTAAAATATGAAAGCAAGGAAGCATCTTACTCAGTAACAAAACAGGCAAAGGAATATCTAAGTGAATTCCAATTGCAACAAATTCAAGAATTAGACGAACTAGAAACACCTGCAGAAAAAGCTAAGCGCTTGAAAACCCGTGCTAAAATTGCTGCCTTAGCTATTATGACTTAAAAATGGCATGGAAAACCTCTCAATGGCAAATACCCAAAGAGAGCGAATAATGCAGATATTGACAAAGCCCTTACCCACCAATGGTTAATGGCCTCTGGCTTGAAATCAGAAACAGAGGGGTTTATCATAGCAGCCCAAGATCAATGCCTACCTACAAAGAACTACCAGGCCAACATATTAAAGAACGGCAGCTCCCCATTATGTCGTATATGCCAACAACAAAATGAGACCATCGATCATGTTGTCTCCATGTGCAGTCTGCTTGCGCCTACAGAGTATCTCAACAGGCATGATAGAGCTGCACAATATATTCACTGGGTAATATGCAAAAACCTGGACTTGCCCCATGATAAAAACTGGTGGGAACACAAACCACCCCCAGTACTTGAAAATGATCACATTGCACTCCTCTGGAACTTCACCATTCAAACTGACAGAAAGATAGACGCAAATAGGCCAGACATCATACTGAAAGACTTCAGACAAAAATCATGCCTCCTCATTGATATGACTGTCCCAATCGATATAAACGTATCTGTCAAGACCTACCAAAAACTGAGCAAATATAAAGATCTTGAAATAGAAATTAGCAAAATGTGGAATCTGAAGACGAAAACAATACCTATTGTCATAGGTGCCCTGGGAATGACAGCGAAACGGGCTGATTACTACCTAGATTAGATTCCAGGAAACCCCAAAATGGCTGAAGTTCAAAAGATAGTGCTCATGGGAACTGCCCATATCCTACGTAAAATACTGTCTATGTGATCTCAAATTTTAAAGCAAACACATAATTTTCTTATGGTTTCTTAAACATTCACTTGAACAAAACTGTACAAATCCAAATATATGGTACCCTAGGCATAACACCTACATGAACTTCTAACTTGTTGTCTCTTGAGGTCTCTGGGTGAGACTTGGATCCAACTTGTACAAATGCAAAACAAAAGTCAAACATAAAATAATAATAATAATAATAATAATAATAATAATAATAATAATAATAATAATAATAATAATAATAATAATAATAATATCAAAAAAGAAGAAGAGTGCCATTGTCATCAAATGAACGCTATTTCGACATCTCGTGTCTCTTCCACAGGTTCAAAAAATGCTTCAATCCCATAGATATTAACCAAAATGAAGTAGATTGACACATTAATAATAATAATGATAATGATAATAATAATAATAATGATGATAATAATAATAATAATAATAATAATAATAATAATAATGATGATAATAATAATAATAATAATAATAATAATAATAATAATAATAATAATAATAATAACAATAATAATAACAATAATAGTAATAATAATAATAATAATAATAACAATAATAGTAACAATAATAATAATAATAATAACAATAATAATAATAATAATAACAATAATAATAACAATAATAATAATAATAATAATAATAATAATAATAATAATAATAATGGTCGATGAAAAAGGTGGTAGTAGTAACAATAATTGTCAGAGCCCTGGGAACAGTGAGTAAGGGGCTGCAATATGGGTGGAGTAATTGCAGACAACAGCACTGCTTGGAACCGTTCGAATACTCCGGCAGGTGCTCAAAAAATAAGGGCTGTTACCTTAGTTCACTGGTACTGAACAGCTGACTCACAAAACTACAGGCTAATAACTTGTCTCCCTACAATTTACAAAGCCTTTGGTGCAATAATATCGCAGAGATTGAGCAAGCATCTGGAAGAAAACAACCTTTTCCAGAAGAGCAGAAGGGATGCTGTAAGGGCTCATACGGCTGTAAAGATCAACTAATGATCAATAAAGCCATAACTGAAGACAGCCGCAGAAAGAAGAAAAGCCTCAGTATGGCCTGTATCGACTACCGAAAGGCTTTCGACAGTGTTCCCCACACGTGGATCCTCGAAACACTAGCCATAAACAAGGTGGCACCAATTATTATAAAATACACAAGGCATTCCATGAATAAATGGCAGACAGTGCTACAGCTCCAAACAAAAGAGGGACTTGTGAAAACGAAAGCCATTCCCATTATAAGAGGAATATTCCAGGGAGACACACTCTCTCCATTCCTTTTCTGCTTGACACTCACACATTTATCTGACATGCTAAATAGAACTGGATGCGGATACAAATGTTGCGGCAAAACAATCAGCCACCCCTTATATATGGATGACCTAAAACTATATGCTGCAAATGATAAACAGCTGGAAACACTACTACAGACAGTACATGTATTTACAAAGAAATAAATATGAAATCTTGATTAGAAAAATGTGCCAAAGCAACCCTGAAAAGAGGAAAACTAGTTAAGAGTAACATCACACTAGATAAAGCCAATGAAATAAGAGAATTAGACCAAAGCCAGACATACAAATACTTATGAATTAATGAACTAGATAGGATACAACTCACACAAATGAAAGAGAATATAAAGAAAGAATACTATAAACGAGTTAGAACAATACTGAAAACGGAGCTCAATGCTAAAAACAAGATAATAGGCATTAACACTTTAGCCGTCCCAGTTATAAGTTACAGCTACAATATCTTTAACTGGACACTAAATGAACTATCTAAAATAAACAGGAAAACAAGAAAAATAATGACAGGATCTAGGATGCACCACCCAAAATCTGACATAGAAAGGCTATATATACAACGCACAGAAGGTGGCAGGGGTCTTATACAGCTGGAAAACTATTATAAAATAACCACCATAGGACTACAAAAATACCTACTTCAGAAGCAAGGAAAACTAATACAAATAGCCACAAAACATGAGCAAAACAAAGAAGAAGAAGAAGAAGAAGAAGAAGAAGAAGAAGAAGAAGAAGAAGAAGAAGAAGAAGAAGAAGAAGAAGAAGAAGAAGAAGGAGAAGAAGAAGAAGAAGAAGAAGAAGGAGAAGAAGAAGAAGAAGAAGAGCTATAAAACAAATGAAATCCAAACTAAAACTAGAACAGCAACGGACCTTGATAAAACGATGGCAAGAAAAGCCCCTTCATGGCAAATACTGGGCTAAACTAAGCGCAAAAGAAATAGACAGAGAAAAATCCTAGCTCAGGACTCAAAGCAGAGACTGAAGGATTTTTAATTGCAGCACAAGACCAAAGCCTTCCGACCAGAAATCACCAAAAATACGACAGAAAAGGTCACAAAAAATGAGAAAGCAACAATACTATGGGATATGCCAATACACACAAATAGAGAAATTAAGGCCAATAGTCCAGATATAGTCGGCAGAGATATATGAAGAAAAAAATGCTATCAATACCAACAGGTGACAACGTTTCTCTGAAAGAAATGAAGAAACTTTCAAAATATAAAGACTTGGACATAGAGGTAACTCGAATGTGGAATCTAAAAACGGAAACAATTCCTATCATAATAGGCGCATAAGGTTATGATAAAAGAAACGTTCAAACTAATACGTAACAAAAACACCAGGACTTACAAGTATATATAACATACAGAAACTAGCACTATCAGGTACCGCACACATCCTACGTAAAACGCTTTCAATACAATAACTATAAAAGCATCACAATAAATCATAACACACCCAAGGTACACAGAGGTGCATCCGGTAGTGCAGTGAGTACATGTGTTGAAAATAGGATTACTGCATAATAATAATAATAATAATAATCCTATGAGATGATCCCACACTCATGGATAAGTGAATGTTTGAGTATATTCAGTATAGCAGACAACATAAGAGAATTGATTAGCTATAGCATGAGGAAATGGAAAGTAGATCTCTACTCAGGTGACACACTCTTAGGGAAAGTTAATATCAAAAGAGAAATTTTCCAGGGGGACTCGTTATCCCTTTTAATATTTGTGTTACGTTTGATCCCCCTCAATTAAGCATTAAGGAAGGCACGGGCAAGGTATCAGTTTGAAAATAGTAAGGAAAAAATCAACCATTTGATCTACAAGGATGATCTGAAGCTTTATAGTAAAGCTTGAGAGTCAAGTCTATTGAAAAGGTTGCAAGACTCTTGAGAGTCAAGACTATCGAAAAGGTTGCAAGACGCAACGAAAATTTTAGGAAAATAAAAATAAGAACTAAGTGGAAATTTTACCGGTGTGTGTGTGTGTGTTAAATTATAAGGCACAAAAAGAAAATGACTCTCCCAGACACAATAGAATATTTCTATGTACTTTCTTTTCCTCACTCTGTTGTGGTAAAATTTGGTATATACTCAAAACTATTCAAAGAAATTTTATCCTTTTGATATAATATTCTTCTTAATAATCTTCTTGATAACCCTATATTTTAACTTTATACAATATGGCAATATTGTTTAAAATAGTTTTGGTAATTACTTTATTTATCTCTTTCTTAAAGTGTTCCACCCTCCTGATCTTAGTATTTATAAGGGCCTTTATGTAAGTAGCCCTTCTAATTAAGTACTCCTAAGAAACTATAATATCATGTATGGATTAACACTAATAACTTTTAAAATCTATATTATAACTCTTAATTTAAAATTAGTATATAATTAGTATGTCCTATAAAATCAATATTATTTTAACTAATACTGGGTATCAGTCTTTATAGATACAAGCTAAATAAATAAATAAACAATTTTTAGTTTTAAATTACTTGAATTATTATACATTGTCCATAAGCTGTCTCTATTGATGTTACTAAGTTATATATATACTTCATCATGATTTGTAGTGATTAAGCTATTTTATTCCTTTTCTATGGTGTTCTACCCTACCAGATCATTTTATTATTTTATAATAGCCTTTATAAAATAAACCTAATTTTTGTACCTCAATAAATTCATACTTAGCTTATATAAAACAATACTGGTATATTCACTACTTAAAATAAACTGTTTAGATTATAATTTAATTAATATATAGTTGGCATGTTCTTTTACCTCAGTACTCCTTTATTAAATACCAATATATACCAATTGATCAATATTCACAGACACCATCTGATAAGTTAGCATTTAAGTATATAATATGTATAAATATTAAACTATTTCTAGATAATTTCTTTTCCTCCCTGTATTGTGGTAAAATTTGGTATATACTCAAAAGTATTGAAAAAATGTATCCTTTTGTTATATATATATATATATATATATATATATATATATATATATATATATATATATAAAATTATAATACAGGGTATCAAGAGATACCACCACGCTGAAAAAATAGCAGTCAAACCTGCTATTTTTTCAGCGTGGTGGTATCTCTTGATACCCTGTATTATAATTTTAAATAATTATTACCTTTGATGGTTTTTATTCCCATGCTGACCACTTGATAAGATGAATATTTTAAATATCGATCTTATCCTTATTTATATAAATATATATATATATATATATATATATATATATATATATATATATATATATATATATTGGGTTAGTAACTAAGTTCCTGCCGTGTTTTTAAATTAAAATTTTTTAAAGCTTTAATAAAAATTTACAACTAATTAATCAATAATGTATTCACCCTTGTTGTTTACAACTTCTTCCCAGCGTTCAACAAGATTTTCAATACCTCGTTGGTAGAAATCACCTGATTTCGACTCGAAAAATTGATCCAACCAAGCTCTCATTTCTGCATCAGTATTGAACGAAACTCCGCGCATAGTATTTGAAAGAGATCGAAAGAGGTGGAAATTCGTTGGTGCCAAATCAGGAGAGTACGGCGAGTGTGGAAGCACTTCCCGGCCATGCGTTTGAATGGCTTCCTTGGTCATATTGGCGATATGAGAACGGGCGTTGTCGTGCAGCGGAAGAACTTCATGCTGCCGATTAAGTCTTTTCTCTTGAATAGCCGTATTGAGTCGTTCCATCTGTTGAACATAGAGTTCCGCGTTGACCGCTTGGTCCCGTTCAAGCAATTCGTAATGGATAATCTCTTCCTAGTGCCACAATACGCACAACATCGTTTTACGCAGATGAAGAACTTCTTTCACATACGGTGTCGCTTGTTTACCGGTGCTAAGCCATTCCTTACGCTGCTTCATATTGATGTACAGACACCATTTTTCGTCGCACGGTTCTTTGAAAAAGTGAAAGCCTTGGTTTATCTTCTGTGCCTTCCTTAACTTTGCGTTTATTATTACGTAACGCATTAAGGTGGCGAGGTGACAGAGTCGTTACCGCACCGGGTGAAATGCTTAGCGGTACTTCGTCAGTCTTCATAATTCTGAGTTCAAATTTCGTCGAGGTCAACTTTGCTTTTCACCTTTTCGGGGTCGATAAATTAAGTACCAGTAAAACACTGGGGTAGATGTAATCGACTATCCCCCTCCCACAAAACTTGTGCCTTTAATAGAAAGGATTATTATTATTGGTAGTAGTAGTAGTAGTAGTATAAGTACCAGTTACGTACTGAGGTCGATGTAATTAGCTTATTCCCTCCTCCAAAATTGCTGCCTTTGTCGCAAAATTTGCAACCATTATTATTTTAAGGCGGCGAGCTGGCAGAAACGTTAACACGTCGGATAAAATGTTTAGCACCATTTCGTCCGTCTCTACGTTCTAAGTTCAAATTACGCCGAAGTCGACTTCGTCTTTCATCAATTCGAAGTCAGTGAAATAATTACCATTTCAGCACTGGGGTCGATGAAATCGACTAGTTACCCCGACCCCGCCCGCTCCATGGACTCTGTGGTTAGGAAGCAAGCTTCTTTATTTCATGTTAATGGCCATGGCGGCCTTACACAGAAGAAATGGGGGAAAAAAAGAAAGAAGCTGCGGGCTGGACAAAGACATAATGGTATGTGTAATGAAAGTGATAATAATGAATAAATGGGGGGAAACAGCAACGCCCGCCGATTGCTTGATCCCCGAAAACATTGTTCTCATATATGAGGCAACAAGCCTCTTACAAATGTTCATATTGTTCATTATATCTATCACTGAAACATTTTCGCCTTTCATGCATAACCCACCTCATCACTTGTGTGTCCGATTCCCATCAACGCCCACGCCCTCTCTAGGCACACGTCGAGTGGCGTGTCGGCGTTGCCAGGCACCACGTAAAATATTTCTCTGAAGTCATATAGATTTTGCACTGAGTAAGGCCTCCACAATTATCTGCGGAAGTCATTCGGGACCCCGCATGCAAGCCATGGTTGCTCCCTTAGGATATTTTTCTAACTCCTTTTCTATCTCCCGACGTCTGTAGAAGAAGACCAACGATTCTTCTTCCTCCGGTAAAGAGATAGACTTTTCCACCGTCGGTGGCACAATTCCCAGCGGCGGTGATTCAACCTCCGTTGGCACCTTTTTCTTTTTTTTTTCTTTTTTCCGGTGGAAGAAGAAGAGTCCGCCGGTTTACCCGGGGAACTCAATCCCTCTTCCAACTCTACATTTGTTTGATGTTTCGGCGGGCTACTATTAATGCCCGCCTTTCTCTTCTTTCCTCTTTCCGTTGAGGCTATTGTCTCCTCATTATTTTCCTGCAGAGCAGAACTACTTTTTTTAATGGGTGTCTGCTCCTGGGTCACTTTCGTGTCTCAGCGACAAGTCTCCCCCTCCAACAGGGGGCGCGGCGAGCACGTTTTCTTTATTCTGCTCCAGGACCTTACCACGGCCCTGGGGGCAGTTCTTTCTAATATGGCCAGGCTCCAGGCACTGGTGACACTTGGGGGGGGGGTCCCTCAAGGATCACCGGGTACCTTTGGCCAGCCATCCTCAGAAAATCTGGGAAAACCAGATCTTTAGCTGATTGGGTCCATATGGTTAACACAGCTTTCGACCCAACCCAATTAGCTGAAGGCAGAATTTTAACATTAATGAGCCTGGATCCGCTACCACCCACCCCCTGGCGGATAGTGTCTTCTATCCACTCAGACTCTATGCCGGGTGGCAGCCCACAGATCCAAGCTCGTGTCAGTTTCTTCCCACAGTAAGTGGGGAGAAACAAGATATCCTGCCCTACAATGGGCTGGCTCGCAAATTTGCGAGCCACTTCAGAGGTGTCAAATAGCAACCAAATTGTTGCATACTTGGCACCCCTGGCTATAAACTTAATGGTGGGGAGATGTTCCCCCAATTCTTTTTCTATATCAGTTTGAGGAAAGACCGTAATGGTGTCGAGTAACTTGGAGTAAGTTCTCAACACCACCGTTCTTTCCTCCATTTCCCTTATCCATTTCTTGGGTGGGCATAATTCCCACTCCAAGATGGTATTTTTTCTTATTGTTCGTTGTATTGTTCAACTGTTAGCAGAAAGTCACACAGAAAAAAAAACAGAAGGGAGGACAGAAGAAAGAAAAATAGTTCGGATGGAAAAAATCACACAAAAATAGAAAAAAGAAAAACAAAGAACACAGTTCAGCAGTTCAAACGAACAATTTTCCGGCCACTAGTAATCCAGGCCACATGAACACGGAATCCTGCAACTGGAACGGCTTCCACAATTTTTTCAAAAAAATTGGTAATAACGTTCACAAATAGTTCAACCACTTCTCGAGTCGAGATACGCCCCCAGAAAGGAAGGCACAACACAAGCTTGCTATGCAAGCCTCAATACACAAAAAACAGCGGCCACCGAAAGCAGGCAAAATTGTCCCATAGCTGTGAGCGATTTATTAACAAAAAATATACTATAATAAATTACTCCCAGCTTAGAAAAAAAGACAAAATCACCTACCTCGCCGACCGTTCTCTGTTTTTGTTGTTCTTTTTTCTTTTTGGATGGAACGTAACTGGCTCACATCCACCTTGGTTCAGAAGAAACTGACTCACTGCGCAAGACCGGAAGCAAGCTTCTTACCACACAACCACGCCTGCGCCTACAATATGCCGAATAGTCAGATTTAATGGATTTTATTGAATAAGTGATGTGACAACATAAAACAATGACAAGATTTCATCTCCATACAGCAATGTACGTAATCCTTGTCAATTAGACATATTATACACCTTTTGCCTTCAGATATCTACTACATATCTCAACATGGGTCACTTACATTTGTAGAGGGATGGATATGCCTCTGATTTACATATCACAGTATCACAGTATCGACAGACTATCAGATGTCACTATACATCGCCTGCTGCAACGCGCTTTGCATTGTTTTAGCTCTTGAATGACGCCAGCATTTCCGTCAGAAGGTTATCCATTTAATGCTGAGTGGACTGAGTCTAAGTGTAATGAAACATCTTGTTCAAGAAAACAATACACCGCTCATTCCTTGGATCGAACCAATGGTCTAGTGATCGTGAGTGTACTATCCTAACCAGAAGGACAAGCGCCTTCACGATTCACATATACTTGCTCAAAACACAGAGTAACTATGCCGCTGATAGAACACGAAACTTCGATCTTTATTGTTACACTTTTTTGTGAAACTTTTTTTTTTATTGACTTATTTTATTATCAAGTCAACTGCATCTATCATATTATAAAAAAAAATCTTCGAAGTTAATAAAAACAAAAAAGGGCTAAAGAAAAGAAAATAAGGATTCCATTTCTGGAAATAAAATAAAATAAAATAAAATAAGAATTTGAAATTGGATGTAATTTGATACTTTTGTAAACCATAAATGCCAAGCAGTCTGACCTTGTGTTGAAGAAAGATTCACAGCTATGGACGCTGTTTACCATCTTGATATGTGATCTTAGCTATAACACATCGAAGAACAACATTTAGATAATATCAAACGTCATGTCTGTCAAATATGACCTATGTAGGTCTTTAGTTCTCTTTATAAACATAGTGTTTAATTTAAAACCTCTGAAATGTCGCATTTGATATTTATTTAGTGTGTTTTCTTGAACAAATCGTTTTCTAAGAGATTTTTGCGTTTATTGCCCCTTGATTATTTAAACTTGTACATAACTCACATTCAGATTGATGGACAAAGTAAATAAACAATAATTGTTTCTAATTTAGGCACAAGACGAGCAATTTTGAAGGAGGGATAGCTCGATATCTTCTACTTCAATACTTGGCTGGTATTTTATTTAATCAAACCCCCGAGGGGTGAAAGCAAAGTTTTTTTCTCCAATGAGATTTGAACTAAGAGCGTAAATAATAATAAAAATAAATATAAAAAGACGGAAGAAATTATGTATGGCATTTCGTTCGACGCCCTAACGATTATGCCAGATCGCTGGCTTGAAATAAGTTTGGTATTTCATCTGTCTAGATCGATTTTATCATTAGAATCAAACAAATTGGTAAAGTAAATAAATAATAATCCTTCCTACTATAGGTACAACGCCTGAAATTTGGCTTTTGGCTTTCTTATGTCGTAACTTTTTGTTCTTTCTTGCTAGCTTCACCAATGATCTTGATAAAATTATGAAGTGTCATGCAATGTCTTCCTATTGGTCTGTGTATTCTTATGGCGTTTCACTCAGTTAAAGGAAATTATATCCTTTTTTTTTCTATGAATGAAGCGAGTTCTTGGTTTTGTTTAACTCCAGGCCAGCATTGACGTATATATTACTTGTATATAAGCACACATACACATACACAAACACATACACACACTTATGTAATGTAGGTTGTGGTTTTGTCTTGAGAGATGCCAGCCGTCTCAACCAATCTTCATCATCCTGACATTGTCCACTACGTCTGCCTGGTCTGAGCTATCGCCACTGCAATTTGATAGAGAGACAAGCTGAACCCGATGGAATGAGACATCCGTACGTCACTGAATTAGAGTGGCATACGCTTCTACAGTAAGTATTACACTATCTAAATACCAGTAACTAGAATGCAGTGACAAGGATATATACATTCATATATGGCATGCATACATGCATATATGCATACATGCCTGCATACATACATACATGCATACATGCATGCATACATACGTACATGCATACATACATGCATACATACATACATGCATATATACATGTATACATACACATGCATACATACATGCATGCATAGATACGTACATACATGCATGCATGAATGCATACATACACACATATATACATGCATACATGCATGCATACATACATGTATACATACATACAGACATGCATGCATACATACATATATACATACATACATACATATATACATACATATATACATACATGAATGCATACACACATATATACATATATGCATACATATATGTATGCATGCATACATCCATATATACATGCATGCATTCATGCATGCATAAATATACATGCATACATACATACATATATACATACATACATACATAATGGCTGCAACATGATTTCGAGTTATGCCATAGCTTGATTGTCCTCTTAAACATGGGTAGCGTACGGCTTTTCGGTACTGCCAAGGATTTACACTCTTTTTAAAAATATCAACGATGGACATTTGTGGCGGCTGATGTTACTGTATTGCTTCTGTGAACCGTCATATGGTGTTTAAGCCCGCTTCTTGATACACATCTTTTTACGCATTCTCAGCAAGTAGAGAAGCTGTATAACACTGCGTAACAATTTTTATTTATTTATTTATTGTCTTTGGTTAATAAGTGTTATTTCCTATTTGCTTCTATCTATAAATCAAAGGATATGACTACTATTCCCTTCAAACGTTGCTTTTCTGACTTGTACATCAATGTTTTGAAACTGATCTATTTTCCATTACATCTCACACAAATTCAACGCTGAGTTGCTGAAGCAGAAATATCGTTATAGTAAATATTCTGCTCAATACCACAGCTTTTTCCTTAACCTGTTGAGCATGCTTTTAGAGGCAGACAATATGTGCATCTCTGATCATGAGCAGGAGTAGTGGAGAGGCATCATAGCCATGTGTTGACAGAGATTCTTTCGGGATTTGAGTAAATATCGTAACAGAAGCAAAAGGAAATATTAGCCATTTTTAATACTTTCTAGGGGTCAGCAAATAGGAAATAGCAATTGCTACACAAGGACAAAAATTGTGTTACATAGTGTAATTCATAGTTACTCTTTTACCCTTTTACTCCTATACTTGTTTCAGTCTTTTGACTGTGGCCATGCTGGAGCCCCGCCTTTAGTCGAGCAAATCGACCCCCGGACATATTTTTTGTAAGCCTAGTACTTATTCTATCGGGTCTTTTGCCGAACCGCTAAGTTACGAGGACGTAAACACACCAGCATCGGTTGTCGAGTGATGTTGGGGGGACAAACTCACACACACACACACACACACACACACACACACACACACACACACACACACACACACACACACACACACACACACACACACGCACACACAGAGGATGAGGTTCTTTCAGTTTCCGCCTACCAAATCCACTCACAAGGTTTTGGTTGGCCCGAAGCTATAATAGAAGACACTTGCCCAAGGTGCCACGCAGTGGGACTGAACCCGGAACCATGTGGTTAGTAAGCAAAGCTTCTCTTTGTGACTTCTAGAGATTACCTTACTGAAACAGACATGCGCACACACACTCGTTACATGTAAAATTGGGTCGTGCACCAGAATACTCAGGCAAACTCGCAACAATACTATTTCGAATATCTCTCTTGAGCTGGTCGTGCTTGATGCAGTTTTGTTCCGATTCCCCTCTCCAAGCATGCACTGCTGTTCTTCATAATGAACATTCATGCAGGAATACATACGTGCATGCATAATGCATAAATGGTGATTGCCACTTCTTTATATAAGAAGACTATCTCTTCAATTAGTAAATGATGTCATGTGATCTCATATGACAATCAAGTTCAGCTTTTGACAAACTGCAGAAGTTACTAACATTTTCAAGCAGAAAAGTGTCTAGAGTTGAGTTAAGCCCCTTTTATGAGGTTCCCATTTCAAGATGGAGTGTTCGATTTTTCGTATTTCAAATACTTCACAACCATTGCAGATCACATCTTTCGAAACCAGTCAATTTTCCATCATTTACCGCCTGTCTTTAAGTTTGCTTTTGACGGTAATCCTAAAACATTTCTTAGATTTATGTCTCCGATATTTACGACGTTGCAATATTCCCTGTAGAAGAACAGCTTAGGTATACAATCATCCAGTATCCTAGCAAGGAGCCCAACGCATTTGATTGCTTATGAGGAGCATTTCAATTGCTCGATGTATTTGGCTTGCTGAAGAACAGCAGTTTCTACCGTTACAGAACTGCTATTTGAGGTTTAAGATCCTCCGCGGCCAAGTTTGATGAGATCTTTCCAAGGCTCTGACATCACTACCATACGTAGTCAAAGTCTCAGCAGAGTATAAAAGGCAGTTAAGACTAATGATTCAGAAACGTTGAGTTTGGTTTTGATGGTGAAACCTTAGTCAGGCCACACACACACGATTTTCGAGCCTTTTAAATGTTTTACTGGCTTTTTCGTTCCTCGGATTTATTTTAGAATCAAGGGATCCATTTCTAGAGAAGACTGCTGCTAAGGTAGAAGGGTCAACCACATCCAATCTTGTACCCGGGATGAAGATGTTAGGTTCTACATAAGACTGGCCTGGATTTCTGAAAGCCTACGAAGATTATCTGCACCTCCACCTTCTTTCAGACAGAATCAGTTATTTGCAAGAAAAAAAATTCCGAAGGAATTATCAAGACATTCTTTTACTTACTTCAGTCTTGAAGAATTTCAGTCGAATGACCGGACCCCAGTATTAATTTTTTAAAAGCCTGGTACTTATTCTATCGATCACTTATGCCGAATCACTAAGTGCTGAGTTACAGGGACGTAAATATACCAATACCAGTTGTCGAACGGTAGTGGGGGGACAAACACAGACATAAAGACATACATACATATATATACTTACATACATGTATATATATATATACATTAACGATGGTCTTTCAGTTTCCGTCTACCAGATCCACTCACAAGGCTTTTGTCGGGCCCGAAGCTATATTAGAGGACACTTACCCAAGGTGCCAAGCAGTTGGACTGAACCCGGAACTATGTTGGTTAGGAAGCAGCCTTCTTACCACAGCCACGCCCGCGCAAAGAAAAAAAAATAATAAAATTGATATCCACTTCATATCGACATAAACATTGCTTGCAAGAAGTTAACTAATCAAAATATATGAGCCAAGAACCAAAAATAAAGTATTTGGGTGGGGGAAGATTTATGTAACCATTATTTTTGTTAATACCTGTCTTGTAGGGACGTCGTATTTCGTTATGCAACCATAATATTCTGCAAAGTATATTAAACGTTTTTATAAGTCAATACCATGTTCTACTGTGTTAGCAGTGCTATTAAACCACTTGTCAAAGTTATCTCTATAGATTTGCTATAGAAATTATAGACAACACTGATTTTTGCTACTACATTTCGTATACCAAATATCAGATGTAAACAAACAATGAAATCGAAGATGAAACTGGGTAATGGGTGTATATGCCATATTTCGGAGTGGGGTAGGGTTGCTCCTTCATCAGCCCCATTTAACCCACTAATCATCTTGCAGGAATGCGTTTAATATTAAATTGGTATATCCAATAACTTTACACCGCTACATATAGTGATTATTTAAGGAATGTGTTCGAGGATGAGTAATGGATTAGATGAAGGGGTAAAAAAAAAAAAACGAAATATAGCATATACGCCCATTACCCATTTTTCATATTCGATCTCGTTGTTTGTTTACATCTGATGTCTTGGATCCGAAATGTTGTAACAAAATCATTACTGGCTATAATCTCCATAGAAAATCTGTGGAGATAACCTTAACAAATCATTCTTATCATAACTAACTAGAGTATGAAGATTTATACAAACTGGCTCAAAATATAATATTCTAAGCATCTGTATGCATGGCTGGATTAAAGTCAACAGATGCCCAAAGCGCAGCCCAACAATTGTTCGTCATCTACATTTTCAATGTCTAACAGACAAGACATTAATCCATAGTATGTGTTGAACGTAAACATTAAAGATTAAAAAACATATTTACATTAGTCCTCATCTTGTTTGTTGTTAACACAATGTTTTGGGTTCTCATTCCTAAGGTATTTGTTTTTGATGTTATTATTATTATTATTATTATTATTATTCAGGTCACTGCCTGGAATCGAACTCGGAATTTTTGGGTTAGTAGCCCAAAAACTTAAATTCTTCCAGGTAAGCCACTAGGGCAGACCCCACGGACTATATTAAATATAACTTGTTTTATACTCATTTAACCTTAAACTCCAGTAAGCAATACAAGTCATGGAACCATAGGTTCTTCACGCCCTATCCCTAAACGGGACGCCGGTCCGTCGTAGAGTTACTCGCTTTTGCCAGCCGAGTGGACTAGAGCAAATTGAAATGAAATGTTTTTGTTTTTTTTTCAAGAGCACAACGCATCGCCTGGTCCAGGAAGCGAAACCACAATGTCACAACCATGAGTGCAACACCCCTAACCACTAAGCCACGTGCCTCCACAAGCAATAAAAGTAAATTGTTATAACTAAGATAATAGGCCTAAATCCAGCTGTTTCTATACTTTTATTACTTCTTTTCTTTACAACTGTTATAATTAATCATTTGCCCTAAAGTATATCTAGCACTTTCTTTTAAACCCCAAATATTCTACCAGATTAAACCCCATTTTCTTTTAAACCTCAAATATTCTACCAGATTAAGATTAGCTTGTGGTAGGAAAAAGTGTTTCGCTGGTCGGGAAATTCATCTGCAAACACATTGCGGGGACAATTTAGTATATCATAGATGAATGACGCACAGAGTCTGCAGCAATGAATAAATATCTGGATGGTAAGCAGATGCAGTCATCATTTGTCCGACACGTTTTCCTTGCAGTCGGTCTCTTTATTGAGAAAATAGTGCTGAATCAAGCGAAAAACCAAGATGGGGCGGCGTGTGATATTTGGTATATTGACACTCATTCACATTTTTCAATCAATTAGGCAATGCGGTTGGTGTATATCAATCCTTACACACCTAAAGAATTAGTCGTGAGCAAACGTGAGAAGGTGCTGATGAATGTCTGAAAGTCAACGAAAACACAAATGGACTTCCTATTCTGATGTACTTTCATCCCAGAGTTTAAGGGCAATTTCCAGAAATCCTTGTCATCGCAGTGCCCTGCAAGAGCATTGTCAGTTTGGGATAAAATCTACAAGCATGTAAAATCTACACTGGCAACTTAGTCTGCGCAAGATGCACACAAAACGATAAAACTATTTTGCATGCGCTCATAAAAAAATCCTGAGCATTACTTCCTTGTGAGGCTGAGACATTTTCAACAGACTCGCTTTAAACCAAACAGAACATCAATGATGTACCAGCCGAATAGATGAATTGCAGCAACATGAAATGTGGTGTCTTGTTCAAGGGCACGGCGCGCCGCCTAGCGCAGTATCAAACTCATGACTATGAAACTGAGCCGAACACCTTGTTGTAGCAAATAGGACGGATCTACCTATCAGCCGTGTCCATCACGATGAAAACCTGACAGACTTCTTCTTTTGGCTAATAGTGACAGCACTTTTCGACTCTATTCCCCATTCATGGCTGCTGAAGTATCTCCTTTTGGCAAAAGTTCCTTCTACCTTAATTGTTGCCATTAAGAGACTCACAAAGACCTAGGAAACAATTCTTACACTTAGAACTGACAAAGGAACGATTGTCTTCAATGTTGTAAATATTTCAAAGGGAATATTCCAAGGAGATAGTCTTTCTGTAATTCTCTTCATTTTGGCATTAAATCCATTGTCATTCCATCTATAAAAATCAAATGGCTACATGCTAGGGTCTGCAACTGCAAGAGATATTATCATAAACCATAATTTCTTTGTGGATGACTAATAATGTTAACAATACCAAACGAAAAAAAAACTGAAACAGCTGGAATTACAATAATCACTCGCCATATCGCGCTTCACCTATCGCGGTTTATTATTTAAGCTTACGTCGATTCCTCTGTGGTGTTATTTTGCATTTATAATAAAATAAATACATACAAATCATAAAAATAATAAAAAAAATATACAGTACAGTACTGTTTCTACTTCGCAGATTTTCACCTATCGCAGGGCGGTGGGATGGAACGTAACAACCGCGATAGTCGAGGGATTACTGTAATAACATTTTCAGCTGACATTGGAATGGAATTTGGCCAAAAAATGTTCATATATAGTTGTTGAACGGAGAAAATCAATCCCCCGGACCCAAAGCCTGTGCATCAATGACCTCATTATCTCTCCTACCCCACACAAAG
Source organism: Octopus bimaculoides (assembly GCF_046866305.1). NCBI lineage: Eukaryota > Metazoa > Mollusca > Cephalopoda > Octopoda > Octopodidae > Octopus > Octopus bimaculoides. The sequence continues at coordinate 12,088,734 of NC_142944.1, read as the reverse complement.
AATGCTATATGAAGACATACACGAAGTTACTATGAATAAAGATAGAGTGACCCAAGAATAATATGCCAGACTTAGAAAAATATGGAATTTGGAACTCTCCTCTTACTACAAGACAATATCCCACAATGCATTTGCAGTACCTGTGCTGATTCCAACATTTGAGATACTTGACTGGTCTGTAGTGGAAATTCCCTCTATAGTCGTTAAAATCCTGAAGATACTGACATCACCAGGAAATTTCCACGAAAATAGTGATATCGATAGTCACCCAGGCACTGCAAAGACTAAGCAACTGGAAGGCACCCGGGCATGACAAGATCCCCAACTTCTTGTTAAAATATCTGGCAGGAATACACAAAAAGTTGGTTAAAAACTTTAATGACATACTAGCAGAGCCAGAGACAATGCTTGAATGGCTCACGAAAGGGAAAACCATCCTAATTCCCAAATTCCTAAGGAGAGATAAAGTCAGAAGACGCTTGCGATCAGTACAGACAGCCTTCGAATGTCGCATCGTCTCTCTCAGACAGCACTTGCTAAACAACATTAACTTTGTGCAGAAAAGTGAAGAGAACAATATCCTACATGTTGGCAGCTACCTCTTCAGGAAACATTCTCTTCCTCATAACCTCCTATACAACCCCAAAACAGCTTGACTCACATCCCTCATAGAAGACTCGGATGTGAAATACTCAGCGTACCAAAAAAAAAAAAAAAGAAAAAGACTACACATGGATATGTTTCCCGAAAACTTGAAGACAGTACATCACACCACACTTCGAAGGCTATGCACTTGCAATCCAAGAACAGGAGATTGCTAAGAAATATCTATAAAAAAAAAATAGATAGAGTGGAGTACTTGGAACTCCAAAATGCAACAGCAGACGTAGCTTGTCATATTTCTGTAGATGTCTAAAAATGTCATCAAGTTACTACTTTCCTATGCGACACGATGGCGTCGCATAAACAATATACAATACCATTCGGTAAAAAAAAAAAAAGACAGCTGCACTGGAATAAATATAGAGAATCCCCATGTTACTGAATACGTACACAAATATCAGCACAAGGAATATTGGTGAGACATTGCCATTAAAACGTCTGTCAAGTGTAAGCATAACAGGCGATATTACTGTTTGGGACAGACAAGAAAAAGTATGTACTGTCACAGAGATCAGCTGTTCTGCTGATGCGAATAATCTCTGTAAATCAAATTTATACCAATAAATCACACATTTATACCATTAATAATGGGTGCCTTTGCTTTCGGGTGCAAATGTGCGACAATCTGGAAAAGCTACGGATTTCAGAAAAAGGTATCAACCAACTAACTTTCACATTACAAATACAGTCTGTAAGTGGAACAGTAAACATATGCAAGACTTTTCTCAAGTCTCAAATGTGACATTGTTTTCATGATCAACATTCCAACGATGGAGCTTTGAAATCTTTGTTAGAAACTAGCTCCTAACCCCGAACAAGAATTTAAATAACTAAAAGCAGTACACATACGCGCGCACACACACATACATGCATGTATAAATAGACACGTGCATATATCTGTGTGTGTGTGTGAGTGTGTACGTATTTGTGCGTATGTACGTATATCTGTATGTGTGCTTGTGTCTGTCTGTCAGTCCCTGCGTCTCGTTTGATGATGAATGAGTGCCGAGGCCGGTCTAAAGATAAGTTTTATAGTTAGCTAGATAATATCAACAAACCACTTTTCTTCTTCTCCCGCTTTCTCAGATTTCACACTTGTCACAAAACCTTTCCATCATATCCACTACATGATCTTAACCAGTGGAATACATTATTTCTTCCCTGTTTTTCTTCTGCTTTTCTTCAAAAGGTTAATACATACAAGAGTATGGACCTACTCTTCATGTGCAATGCTCATAAACCTGTAACTGGGGTTTCTGTCTCCCGTTCTATTTATTTTCTGCTCTGTTTTTGTTTTCCATTCCTTCTTCTCAATCATTTTTCTTGGACCTCACACTTTCTCTTCAATTCCTACTCCCCCACCTCCTCCTCTTCTTCTTCTTCTTCTTCTTCTTCTTCTTCTTCTTCTTCTTCTTCTTCTTCTTCTTCTTCTTCTTCGTCTTCTTCTTCTTCTTCTTCCTCCTCATCTTCTTATTATTATTCCTCCTCATCTTATTCCTCTTCTACCTCCTCCCCTCCTCCTCTTCTTATTCCTCTTCTTCTTCTTCTTCATCTTCTTTTTCTTCCTCCTCCTCTTCTTCTTCTTCTTCTTCCTCTTCTTTTTCTTCCTCCTCTTCTTCTTCTTCTTCTTCCGCCTCCTCTTCTTCTCCTTCCTCCTCCTCATCTTCTTTTTCTCCTTCCTCTTCTTCTTCTCCTTCCTCCTCTTCTTCTCCTTCCTCTTCTTCTTCTTCTTCCTCCTCTTCTTCTTCTTCTTCCGCCTCCACTTCTTCCTCCTCCCCCTCCTCATCTTCTTCTTCCTCCTCTTCTTCTTCTTCTTCTTCTTCCGCCTCCTCTTCTTCTTCCTCCTCCTCCTCTGCTTCTTCTTCCGCCTCCTCTTCTTCTTCCTCCTCCTCCTCTGCTTCTTCTTCTGCCTCCTCTTCTTCTTCCTCCTCCTCCTCTGCTTCTTCTTCCGCCTCCCCTTCTTCTTCCACCTCCTCTTCTTCTTCCGCCTCCTCCTCTTCTTCTTCCTCCTCCTCCTATGCTTCTTCTTCCGCCTCCTCTTCTTCTTCCACCTCTTCTTCTTCTTCCTGTATATTATAATGCTAGTGCTGGTTAAAACTCATAATGAAAAAGATGTATTACTGGGAAGCATCACGTGTTTCTGCAAACCTGTTAATACGGTGGATGATTATTTGTAAATTTCGCTAGGCAGAAAATTGATAACGAGTGGATTTATCCAAATTATTAGGAATATGAAAGGGTCAGTGATGGTGATAGTGTTTTTATTACCCACTTACAGCCGACGATTTCTCGCTCTGATTGGACAGAGCGATGTCCACAAACGATCAAGACGTTCTCAAAGCCGTCTCTTTTGTTTGCATGTCCGGAGCAAGCTACATTGCCCAGTGTGTGATAGAATTTGTCTCTTACTTATAGCAAAACGAGTTAAAATTGCCTATAGAGTAGGTATTGAGGACTCCTCCAGTTTCTCTCTTTCTCTCTCTCTCTCTCTCACACACACACTCTCTCTCACTTTCTCTCTCACACACACTTTCTCTCTCACACACACTTTCTCTCTCACACACACTCTCTCTCTCTTTAATTGTGTGTGTATGTGTGTGTAATATGTACCGTGGCATAATAATTTTTTTAAATATTAATCACTTTTGCCTTGGTGCCAATTCGGTAGTCACGATTTCAATTTGTCCTTGGGAATAAAATATCCTCACTCTTAGGTTGAAGCACTCACGTTATTGTTGTTAGCTGCTATTCTTGTCGTTGATCATTCTGGTGGGGGTGAGGGTGGCAGTGGTGGGGGTGGTGGGGTGGGGTGGCAGTGGTGGGGTGGGGTGGCAGTGGTGGGGTGGCAGTGGTGGGGTGGCAGTGGTGGGGGGGGCTGGCAGTGGTGGGGCTGGCAGTGGTGGGAGTGGCAGTGGGGGTGGTGCTGTTGGTGATTGTGGTGGTCGTGGTGGTAGCAGTGGTGGTGACGGCGGTGATCGTGGTGGCAGTTGCAGTGACGTCGGCGGCGGCGGCGGTGGTGGTTGTTATTGTTGTGGTGGTGGTGGTGGTGGTGGTGGTGGTGGTAGTGGTCGTCGTCGTGGCAGTGGTGGTTATGGATGTTGGTTTCAATTACTTACAAACCATTTTAGTATTCAAGTGTGGATCCAGGTGTAACTATCGCGGAAAGACGAAATCTAATAATGTAAAATGTCACACCACTACACACCGAGCAATTTATTTTAGCTTTTAAGCTGTTGAACCTTTGTTCGCTTGAGATAATTGACAATCCTCAAGACGTCTACGGCCCTGGTCCTTGAGTGTGTGTGTGGGGGGAGGGGGTATGTGTGTGTGCATTTATGTGTGTACCCGTGTGTGTGTTCGTGTGTGTTCGTGTGTGTGGGTGTGTGATTATGTTTGGTTTTGTTTTAATTTTAATATTTTTAATATGATTTTGTGAACAATAGCGTTGACGGAGTAGAAGGTCACATGATTGTTTTCAAACGGGCCAAGCATTGGATCGCTGAACCTATCCCCGACTCACACTCCATGTCATCTCGCTCTGATTGATGCAGTTCAACGTTCATCAAAAGAAAGAGAGAGCGGGGAGGAGTGCAAGAGGGGGAGGTAACGTGGGAGGGGAGCGAGAGAAAGGCGAGCTGGAGAGAAGAGGAGAGCGGGAAGGAGGTGAGCATGTGGGAAGCGAGCGGGAAGGGAGAGGGTGGGCGGGTGGGGGGAGGTGGGGGAGGGAGGTGGGTGGGAGGGAGGTGGGTGGGAGGTGGGTGGGAGGGAGGTGGGTGGGAGGGAGGTGGGTGGGAGGGAGGTGGGTGGGAGGGGTGCGGGTGGGAGGGAGGTGGGTGGGAGGGAGGCGGGAAGGAGGGGAGCGGGAAGGAGGAGAGCGGGAAGGAGGAGAGCGGGAAGGAGGAGAGCGGGAAGGAGGAGAGGGAGTGGGAGGAAAGAGTGAGGGAGGAGAGAGAGAAGGAGGAGAGAGAGAAGGAGGAGAGAGAGAAGGAGAAGAGCGGGAGGGAGGAGAGAGGGGGAGGAGAGCAGAAAGGAGAAGAGGGGGCAAGAGGGGAGCGAGTGTGTGGAAGGAAGGAAGGAAGGTTTCTCAGCTCCTGCTCTGTAGGTAGCTTCGATTCGAGAATGACAAAGAGGTTTGTGTGCTTCTCGGTAGAAAAATTATTTCATGGGAATCTGTTTGAAGGCATTTTATTATTGGTTTTCTCAGTTATGTTTATATTTTCATCGAAATAAATCACCAAATAATATACACAAAACATATAGACATGCATACATAAAAATGAACATACATATATACAGATATACGTACGACTATATACATGCATGTATATATGTATATGTATATGTGTATACATACATACATACATGCAAGCATGCAAGCTTCTACATACACAGGCATGCATACACATACAGGCTCACATAGATACACAAGCATAAATATATACACCTATATACAGACAGACAGTCATATATGATGATGATGGCAGAATTTTGTGTACAAAGATAATGAGGAAGATCGTCAAAAACGATCATCCTTGAACAACGATGATCCATCGTCGCGATACACACACACATACACACACACGCACACACAGACATATATATATATATATATATATATATATATATATATATATATATATATATATACATACATATATTTATGTATATATGCATATATATATATATATATATATATATATATATATATATACAAAAAAAAATTCTATTTGCCAACACAATGTAGCAGTCCTACGCAGGATGATGTTATTACTTTTTAGCCCAAGGAAAACATCTTTTCCAGCTGGTTACCGACACATGGTATGTGTGCGTAAACTGTGAGCAAGAAATATGTAGTAACAGTACTGTACAGTAAAGTCTATTTGCCAACACAATATGGCAGTCCCACTTTGGACGATGTTATTAAAAGAAGACATCTTTTCCAGCTACCGACACATGCTATCTCTAAACGGCGATTGTCCTGTACCAAGGAAGGAAAATAACCAAAAAAGCCATTGGTCTACAGGTATCGTTAAGGTTAGAAAGGGATCGATAGACTCCATTGGTCACATTATACGGGCACAGATAATGTGTCGGTAGCCAGCTGGAAAAGATGTTTTCCTGGGGCTAAAATGTAGTAACTTCGTTCTGTATAGGACTGCCACACTGTGTTGGCAAATAAACCTTATTGTACGTACTGTTACTGCATATTTCTCGCTAAGAGATTTAAAAGTAGTTGTTCCTCTCTTATATATACAAATATATACATACATACATACATACATACATACATACAGATTATCCAGATTATAATTTATACCTGTAATTATTGGAACCCTGAGATATGTAACGCACAGCCTAAATACCAAACTTGAGAAATTAGGCTTTTCAAAACCGGAAAGGAGAAAGCTAATTCGAAGACTACATATCCAATTCATCACTGGAACTGTAAAAACCTGCAAAACTTTCCAGAAGTTTATCATTTAAATATATATGAGCATGTCTAGATGTGCAACTATATGCATGAGAAGATATAGATTAAACAAAACATACAAATCTGCACATATTCATTCATCATGCATATATACATACATGCATACAGTTACTCTATCCAGCTTAAAAGTCCAGGTTTATACCTGTAATTATAGGGGAGCTAGGATATGTAACACGTTGTCTAAATGCCAATCTTGAGAAATTAGGCTTCTCAAAAACAGAAAGGAGAATGCTGATTCGAAGACTAGAGATTCACTCCATCACTAGAACTGTAAAATTCTGTAACATTTTTCAGAAGTTTATTATTGAAGTATAAGTGAATATGTCTAGATATGCAACTATATGCATGAGAATACATACATAAAACATACAAACATACATCATAATGATGCCATGACTTCACTATTTTGCTAATTAAATTAGGTTATACTGGTCGAACAGAAATAACTAATTTATAGTTGTTAACTTTTCCAGTGAAAAGGTTTACGCTATAAATTACCGTTTCAATATAATTATAGTATTTATGTATGTATGTATGTATGTATGTATGTATGTAGGTAGGTAGGTAGGTAGGTAGGTAGGTAGGTAGGTAGGTGTACGTGTGTGTGTGTGTGTGTGTGTGTGTGTGTGTGTGTGTGTGTGTGTGTATCAAAAAGGTAATTTTTTAATCCATCTTAACGTGGACGTCTTTTTAGAACTCCGACTACTGCGATATTTGCCTTGATAGGTCCTCTCATATAAGCGCACGGGTTATAAAAGCACAGACATATATCGTGAAGACGCGTGGCTAAGTGGTTAGGGTATTCAGCTTATGATCATAAGGTCATGAGTTCGATTTTCGGCAATGCGATATCTTGAGCAAGACACTTTATTCACGTTGTTCCAGTCGACACAGCTAGAAAAAAATGCACTGTGTCTGTATTTCAAAAGGCCTACCTTTTCACACTCTGTTTCACGCTGAATCTCCTTGAGAATTATATTAAGGTAAAACTGTTCCGTTGATCGGATCAACTGGAAACCTCCGTCATCAGCGACGGAGTGCCAGTATGTCGTAGCGGGAATCGCCTGGCATAAGCGCTGGAACTATAAGATCCCGTGATTTCGGCGACTGCGCTTCTTCAGTCTCAGGCGTCACGTAACCGCATACCAGCCAAATCTGGCTGGCAACAACATATGGAACAACAGTGTTTTTTCAGTCACTGATATTACGAATAGCCAGCAGGTTATATATGTCTCCTCTTTCATGCACCGTGTGTCTATATGATAGGAGCTGTCGAGGCGACTGCCGTAGTATTCGTCATTCTAACAAGCCATCTACGTTAGGTTGGATATAAAGATTGCATTTATGTATTAATACAGCTTTCGTGGCTAATATTTTTAATATATGTGCTTTTATAAATTATATATATATATATAAATATATATAATCAATATATATACACGTATGCATGAGTGTATGTATATACATATATATATACTTATATATACATATATATATATGCATATATATACATATATATATATGCATATATATACATATATATACACACACATATATATAATCAACATATATCCACGTATGCATGAGTGTATGTATGTATGTATATATATATATATATATATATATATATATATATATATATATATATATATATATATATACATATATATATATAAGCATTATATATACACGTATGTATGTATGTATGTATGTATGTATGATAGATAGATAGATAGATGGATAGATAGATAGATGGATAGATAGATAGATGGTTATGTTTCTTTATTAGCTACACAAGGCTGAACACACAGGGGACAAAATACAATGTAGAGCTTTTCTTTTGAAAAATGAAAAAAAGGAGAAAAATAAAATTTCGATCAATAGGGATCGTGAAAAAGAATGCGCCGATCGAAAGGGATCGTGTATCGCAGAAAATGCTGTAAATGTTACAAAAAAGAAAAAAACAGATTAGGTTTGTCCGTGTAAAGAAAAGCCTACGGAAAAGACCACGGTAACCTCGAGCAATAATGTCCTACAAAAACACATTACAGTAAGTGACGCTCTTTTTGTTTTCTTTCTTTTTCTGGTTCATAGGTTTATGCTCAAGGTGGCTCTATCATTCACAGGTTCCATCCTTGCTACATTCACCCATCTTTTATTGAAACAATCACTAGACAAAACTTCCCTCTCTACTCTCACCTTCCTCTGCAAGCGATACTTCAAGAAGTTGATAAGAGATTCACCAGAGAGGAAAGTGTTTGTCTCTAATCCTTTCAGACGCGTCCACCATACACATTCTTTCGCTATAGCCACAAGTACGATAAAAATGAAGGGAGGCGCGACAACACTGACGATAGTCTCGGCTGATAAACCGACTCGTCCCACACGCGATAGCAGTCGTTCGACATAGGCCCACAGGTCGGAAATGGTTGGACACTGCACGAGTGCGTGCAGAACGGTTTCGTTGCTCTGACCGCATCTCGGGCAGGTCGGCCCCGCATTTCGCGAGCCGTGTCTATAGAGCTTATCCCGAACGGGTAGCGCTTCTCGGTAGCACTGCCAGGCCAGGGATCTCTGGAAGTTGTCCCGGCCCGAAAGTCGTCTTGAACTAGCAGATCAGGTATCCTTCGTCGACGCTCCGAGATCGTCGTCGCACCTCCCCTCCACTAATCCCCTATAGAATGCTTTCGTGGTGATGCAGTCACTCAAGGTCGACCCTGGACGGCATAGCTGCTCGAGAACAACGCGACACTCGCGGTGCTATTCGCCCCTCTTCGGCCTCCTTTTGATCCACGACTGCAGATAGATAGATAGATAGATACATTTCTTTTATTAGCCACACAGGGCTCAACGAAGATGGGACAAATACAATGTAGAGCTTTTCTTTTTGGAAGGGGGAAAGGAAGGAAAAAAAAAAAAAAAAAAAAAATTGGTGGTGTCGATCAAAAGGGATCGTAGGAAGGGAAAAAGGGGCAGTTCGATCAAAAGGGATCGAAAAAAAAGAAAAGGAAAGGCCGATCAATAGGGATCGTGTATCACACAGTAATGTTCTCGTGTAAAAAGAGGGGAGGACAGTTTAGGTTTAGCCGTGGAAGGAAAAGCCTACGGAAAAGACCACGGTAACCTTGGTCAATATTCTCATTGGAGAAACTATAACAGTAAGTGACTCTCTTTTGCCTTTTTGTTTTATTTATTTTTTCTTGTTCATAGGGTTATGCTCAAGATGGCTCCGTCGTTCACACGTGCCATCCTTGCTACATTCACCCATCTTTTTTTTGAAGCATTCACTAGACAAGACTTCCCTTTCTACTCTCAACTTCCTCTTCAGGTGATACTTGAAGAAGTTGATGAGAGATTGCCCAGAGAGGAAAGTCTTTGTCTCTAGACCTTTCAGACGCGTCCACCATACACATTCTTTCGCCATAGCCACAAGTACGATGAAAATAGCTCTTCCTTCCCGTTTAAAGGAAGGAGGCGCGACAATATTCACGATAGACTCGGCTGATAGACCGACTCGTCCCACACGCGATAGCAGTTGTTCGACGTAAGCCCACAGCTCGGAAATGGTGGGACACTGTACGAGTGCGTGCAGAACGGTTTCGTCGCTCTGCCGGCATCTCGGACAGGTCGGCCCCGTGTTTCTCAAGCCATGCCTGTAGAGCTTATCCCGAACGGGTAGTGCTTCTCGATAGCACTGCCAGGCCAGGGATCTCTGGAAGTTGTCCATAGGTCCCGGCCCGAAGGTCGTCTTAAACAGGCGGGTCAGGTATTCCTTGTCGACGCCCAGGTTCGCCCCGAGATCGTCGTCGTACCTTCCCTCCACTAATCCACTATAGAATGCGTTAGTTGTGATGCAGTCGCTCAAGGTTGACCCGGGTTGTTGGAGTTGCCGAAGAGCAGCGCGACACTCGCGGTGCCATTCGCCCTTCCTCGGCCTCTTCTTGATCCATGACTGCAGTTCGGTCATGGAGACGAGCTGCGGGAAAGCGCGCCGCACAAACGGTGACCACACCTGTTCACCGCTGTCTACGTAGAGCCGGAGATGTCGCAGTCTCAGCGCGTGTCTGCGCATCATCAACCACGGCATGCCCAGTCCTCCTTTTAACGGGTGTTGGCAGCAAACGGATCGCCTAACCATCGGAACGCTTCCTTTCCACAAGAAGCGGAAGAGGATGCGCTCCAGTTTGGTGATGGTAGGGTCGGGACAAGGAACGACGGTCAGGCGGTAGTAGATGACGGACGCGATGTACGTGTTCGCCACCTCCGCCCGACCTTTCAGGGAAAGCTTCCTCTCGGCCCATTGCCGGGCTAGAGTGGCCACCCTTCTCGTTATCTCGTCCCAGTTCTTCTCCGTTTGGAGGTCTGGACCAAACCAGACCCCGAGCATCTCAACCGGACCGTCAGTCCAACGTCCCACAACGGAGGCGCTACTTGACGGCATGGGGTTGCTTCTCCAGGTGCCGAGCCGCAAGCCCACTGACTTATCCCGGTTGATTTTCGCTCCCGTTACCGCTTCGTAGTCTCTCAGTGTCTCGCCGACAAGCTCGATGTGCTTTTGGCTAGACACTATGACGGTGACGTCGTCCGCGTATGCCGACACGCTCGTCCCGCATCCCAACTCTCGCGGGATGCCCCTCAGCGTCGCCAGCTTCCGCAGTAGTGGCTCGAGAGTCAACACGTACAGAAGCGACGAGAGGGGGCATCCCTGTCGGACTGAACGTGCAATGTCGAAGGGTCTTGATAGATGCCCATTGACGCAAACTACCGAACGGATGCCTCTGTACAAGGCAGCCATCCAGCCGCGGAAAATGGGACCGAAGCCGGCTGCTATGAGGACAGCCTCCAAGTATTGATGGTCTACCCTATCGAAAGCTTTCGATTGATCTAAATTGATCAGGGCCCCACCCATGCCAGGTTCCTTAACTACCCTCTCTATGATGTAGCGCATCAGATGGAGGTTGTCATGGATGCTCCTGCCCGGCACCGCGCACGTTTGCGCCTTGCCGATCAGTTTCTCGATGACAAGCGCCAACCGCTTGGCTAACACCTTGGCCAAAATTTTCAAGTCTGCATTGAGCAGAGTGATGGGCCTAAAGTTATCTATGACGTCCCCCTTGTTTGGATCTTTCTTCAGCAGCGTTACGGCTCCTCGACTCACAAAACCGGGAATGCTCCCGTTTTGCTGCCAGTTGCAGTACACCGCCACCAAGACGTCTCCAAACAAGTCTGGCTTACAGCTGTAAAGCTCGTAGGGCAGACCATCCAAACCCGGAGATTTGTCCCTCGAGCATCCCGCCATCGCGTCCCTCACTTCCGCCGCCGTGATGGCACCTTCGCAGCACTCCGCCTCTCTTGCCGAGAGTCGTGGCAGGCTGTGCAGGTAGGCACTGAAGTCCACCCTGCGTTCTCGCTCGCCATTCGTCCCAAACAGTCGAGCAAAGTGCCGCTGAAAGGCCTCACACATTTTGCTTGGCTCGAGCAGATAGATAGATAGATAGATAGATAGATAGATAGATAGATAGATAGATAGATAGATAGATATTCAGTGAGATAAAATGGCACACAAGAAGTATATTGAAGGAAAATTAAACATTTTAATCATTCTTTTTTTTAATCCTTTTATGATATTTTATTTCATGTATACATATACTATTATTTTTTCTATTTTTTTCAGTCGAGAAAATTTAATATCTGCTTGAGATTGCTTTTGCATCACAGAAGTAGCTAAACAAGATATTTTAGTGAGTTGTAATAGTTTTTTTTTTTTTCACTTATGTTTTTTCTTATTACTTTTTTCCATGCGTAAGTGACTGAAGGTTTGTGTTATGTTAGATGAATCAGTAATTATTACTATTATTATTATTATTATTATTATTATTATTATTATTATTATTATTATTATTATTATTATTATTATTATTATTATTATTATTATTATTATTATTCATGAATGAATGAATGAGTAGGTGTGTGCTTGTCTTGTACAAGTAAGAAACAGCGGCGAGTAGGAGATAAATAACATGAAGACGTCAAAAGCAAATTAAAAAAAATATATCACCAAAAAGCATTAAAGACAGAATTTGTGTGTATGTATGTTAGTATGTGTATCTATTCGTGAGTGTGTGTGTATGTGTGTGTGTAAGTATGTGACAAAGGTAACGTCTGTTTAATTTTTGATAGCGTGTATTTGTCACCAGTACATATGTGTGTGTGTATAAATTTTCGGTGGGATGGTTGAATACAATAATAATGGTAGACAAAATTAAGATGTATATCTGTTTGATTTAGGAGAGGGGATAGGGAAATAAGAAGGAAAATAACTGGAAACGAAGCCATGAGCCGATGTCTCTTATAAACTTCGCTATTAACAATATCAATCAAACCTCGCTGAACAGATATGTATGTATAGTAAAGTAATATTACAAGTGTATGAAATTCTTTTAGTATGTATATTCAAATGTAAGCGACTATCCCGTCTGGGCTTTTATTTTTCATACATTGTATATTTAGGACTACATTATTATCTAAAAAGACCTTCCTTTTTTATTTTTTATTTTTTCTTCTTAAGAATGTGTACTGCGTGATATTTAAATAACTCAGCATAAAATACATAAATACATAAACAGACAGGCGTAGGAGTGGCTGTGTGGTAAGTAGCTTGCTTACCAACCACATGGTCCCGGGTTCAGTCCCACTGCGTGGCACCTTGGGCAAGTGTCTTCTACTATAGCCTCGGGCCGACCAAAGCCTTGTGATTGGATTTGGTAGACGGAAACTGAAAGAAGCCTGTCGTGTATATGTATATATATATATATGTATGTGTGTATGTGTTTGTATGTCTGTGTTTGTCCCCCCAACATCGCTTGACAACCGATGCTGGTGTGTTTATGTCCCCGTAACTTAGCGGTTCGGCAAAAGGGACCGATAGAATAAGTACTAGGCTTCCAAAGAATAAGTCCTGGGGGTCGATTTGCTCGACTAAAGGCGGTGCTCCAGCATGGCCACAGTCAAAAGACTGAAACAAGTAAAAGAGTAAAAGAGTAAGACAAACAGATGGAGAGACAGACAAAGACACACATACACACAGGCACACAGGCATACAGTAGATAGATAGATAGATAGATAGATAGATAGATAGATAGATAGATAGATAGATAGATAAATGGATAGATAGATAGATAGATAGATAGATAGATAGATAGATAGATAGATAGATAGATAGATAGATAAATGGATAGATAGATAGGTAGGTAGGTAGGTAGGTAGGTAGGTAGATAGAGAGATAGATAGACAGATAGATAAGATAGATAGAGAGAGAGGGAGAGAGATGGAGAGAGAGAGAGAGGGAGAGAGAGAGGGAGAGAGAGCAGGAAGAGAGAAACGTAGGTAGATAGATAGAAAATGAGAGAGAGGGGAGAGAGAAACATAGGTAGATAGAGTGAGAGAGAGAGAGAGAGTTTCATAGATAGATACATAGATACACAGATACACACCCACATACATAGATACAGACAGACAGACATACATATATGCATATATACATACATACATGCATACATACAAACATACATAAAGACATACACACACACACATAGATACGCACACACATATAACCATACTTGCAGACAGCTAGATGGACAGATAGATAGATCGATAGACAGACAGACAGGTAGATAGATAGATAGATAGATAGATAGATAGATAGATAGATAGATAGATAGATAGGCTGGTTTTCTGGTTGGTTCTCTGCTTGGTAATTTATTGACTGATTGATTGATCGATTGACTGATTGATTAAATGATGGATTGATTGATTGATTGATTGATTGCATAAATGAATGAAATGAGTGAGTGAGCGAGTGAGTAAGTGAGTGAGTGAATGAATATGCTGTGGAACCTTATCTGTGTGTGTAACGTGTGCATTGCAAAGAGCAGTTACTTTATATTCGTGTATTTGCTTTAGTCAAAGGATCGTTACTTTTAAGGAAGGGGCGAAAACCCACGCCATGCCATTGTAGTGTATGGTAAAAACTGGAAATGAAACCTATATGTATTACAAATAATACGTGTAAACAATTTTAGAACAAATATTTTTTCCTTTTTTCTTTCATAAAATCAAAGGGATCTCTGCACTCTAAATTCAAGTCTCACCGGTGTGTCTCCGCCCCTAATCTCATGGAATTTCATAAAATAAACACCTGTTATGTATTGGTTTCTACCACTGGGTACAACATCACGTATTTAGTAAAGGGAGTGAGTATAAATGATGTATAAAAAATTAGAATCTGCTCCGGTCCTTAACTGATTTAAAATTTTGGCATCAGGACAGCATATTCGGGAGTGGGGATAAGTCGATTACATCGACCCAGTGTTCAACTGGTATTTACTTTATCGACCCCAAAAGGATGGAAGGCAAAGTCGACCGCGGCGGGATTTGAACTCAGAACGTAAGACGGATGAAATACCGCAACGGCATTTTACACGGCTTGCCAACCATTCTGACATCACGCCGTCTTAACCGCCCGGTACTTAGCTGGTACTTAATCGGTACTCTATTTTATAAACAATGGAAAGATGACCTCGGGAAGATTTGAACTATCATTGGCACGTGGTTACACGTTTAGCGGACGGAAATGGAGACGTATAGTCGATTAAAACTGACCTTAGTGTTTAACTACCAGTTTATATTATCGATCTTGGAAAACGCAAATGACAAAATTAACCTCGGTCTAGTTTGAACTCAGAACGTGAAGTGCTACATTTTTGCCAACCGCTCTAGCGATTCTTGCAATACCTTGCTATAAACTGTCATTGACTATACAATGTATTCTTCCGATTAATATTTATACTATGGTGGAAGTGCAATGGTCCAGTGGTTAGGGCAGCGGACACGCGTTCGTAGGATCGCGGTTTCGATTCCCAGACCGGGCATTGTAAGTGTTTATTGAGCGAAAACACCTAAAGCTCCACGAGGCTCCGGCAGGGGATGGTGGTGAACCCTGCTGTACTCTTTCACCACAACTTTATCTCACTCTTACTTCCTGTTTCTGTTGTACCTGTATTTCAAAGAGCTAGCCTTGTCTCACTCTGTGTAACGCTGAATCTCCCCGAGAACTACGTTACGGGTACACGTGTCTGTGGAGTGCTCAGCCACTTGCACGTTAATTTCACGAGCAGAATGTTCCGTTGATCGGATCAACTGGAACCCTCGTCGTCGTAACCGACGGAATGCCACGCATTTCTGATAGCAGAAACATTAAGATGAATCCTCCACTGGTTTCGCCGGATGAGATATTCAGTTATTTCATCAACTAAACAACTAACTAGTTAAATCAACATATAAGTGGTATTCCGGTTGACTTAATTCGTCGCCCGATTTAACACCAACACATGGCACTTTGGGCGATTTTAACGGAATTAAGTCTATTGCAAGTATACGTGCCAATTCTAACACTAGCTTTCGATTACTTCCATCTTTTACGCTGGTTTCGTAGGTCCACTAATGGGTCACGAGAACCGCAATTTCCGCTGAGTAAAGTGATAGAATATTCTCTTAACGGCGATCTGGCAGAAACGTTAGCACGCCGGGCGAAATGCTAAGCGGTATTTTGTCTGCCGCTACGTTCTGGATTCAAATTCCGCCGAGGTCGACTTTGCCTTTCATCCTTTCAGGGTCGATTAAATAAGTACCAGTTACGCACTGGAGTCGATATAATCGACTTAATCCGTTTGTCTATTCTTGTTTTCCCCCTCTATGTTTAGCCCCTTGTTGGCAATAAAGAAAAAAGAATATTGTCTTAAAGTGAATCTCAACTATGGTCAGTGGAAACAGTATACGACAAAATTAGGCCTTTCAATTACACGTACAGGCCATTAATGTTGGCTTCGAAATTTGGCACGGAGCCAGCAACTTCGGTGGGGCGGGGGTGGGGTAAGTCGATTAAATCGACCCCAGTACTCAACTGGTATTTATTTTATCAACCCAGAAAGGGTAACAGGCAACGTCGATCGCGACGGGATTTGAAGCTCAGAAAGTAAAGACGGATGAAATGCCGCTAAGCATTTTGTCCGACGTGCTAACGATTCTGCCAGCTCACCACCTTTACTGTTCATCTAATACTACACCGTAAGACGTTGATTATTCTGTAGGAAGTGTGAAAAAATTGGATCTTTGAATCGCAGGTACAGTCCACTCGATGGGCTTCTGCGCAGTTTCTGTTTACCCACTTTTACACACTAAACGGGAGTACCATGTAGCGAAACAGAACCCGCGACGTATATTTTGTAGGTAGAATCATTATGCCAATATATTTAACACAAACAACTTGTTCAATTCCACTCATTTATTAAATATCCGATTATTTTGTCTTTGTGTGTTAATTATATTGGCATCATCACTCTCCCTAGACGCAACAAAATTTGTTTCAACACACGAATTCACATAAAGAATCTTGCAAACAGGCACAAAAACGAAATGTGTGTGTGTGTGCCTCTCTGTGCGTGTCTCTGTGTGTGCCTCTGTGTGTGGGGGGTATATTTTTCGCTTACGCATAGTATTACTAATAACCTGGTATCACAAATCAATATACATGTGCTTCAATATACATAAAGCGTTAGCTGAGTACAGACCATAAATATGAAATAAAGTAAATGACACAAGAACAGGAAAGTCTATAATGAAGTTCATTAGTTTCCAACTGTTTCTGCGATAAGGTGATGCACAAACACCCAGCATTGGAAGCATCCTGTAGCAGAAACGGCTGTAAGCTGATGAAGTTCGTTAATTAATTTTTGTTCCTTTGTCATTCATTTAATTTCATGTGTGTGTGTATGTGTGTATGTGCGCGCGCGTTTGTTATGTATTCTTTCATTCTTTTGTTCTTTCATCTGTTTCGGTCATTTGACTGCGGCCAAGCTGGTGCACCACGTTTCAGTCGCAGAAATCGATCCCAGGACTTATTTTTTGTAAGCCTAGTACTTATTCTATCGCTCTCTTTTGCCTAACTGCTATGTTACAGGGACGTAAACACACTGACGCCGGTTGTCAAGCGATGGTGCGGTAACAAACACAGACGCACAGATACCTACATATATACATATATATATATATATATATATATATATATATATATATATATATATATATATATATATATATATATATATATATATATATATATATATATATATATATGTATATATCTGTAAAAATATGTGACACTTATTCAGTAGCCATGATAAAACTCCGAGTTTCGGATGCCAGGGTGGGAGCCTACACCAACATCTCTTCAGTTATCCGACCATTGAAAATTCATGTGCCGGATAACAATTGGCCGGATAACTGAAGAGATGTTGGCGTGGGCTCCCACTCTGGCATCCGAAACTCGGAGTTTTATCATGGCTACTGAATAAGTGTCACATATTTTTACAGATAAATTCCTCTATTTACATAATATCGAGGTCTCTTTCTTTCTTTTGTTGTCCTTCCTATATATATATATATATATATATATATATATATATAAACCACACACATAAAAATACATACATAAATGTGCGTGCGTGCGTGTGTATTATGTACGGATGACTTTATGTATGTATATAACAGAATATGGAATATTATACTATGAAGTCACTCGTCTATTTAATCTCGATAAATTCAAGCAGCTCAACGTACAATTTTTGTCCTATGACATGAATACATAAACGTTTATTGTGTGTATTGTATCTCAAAAACATGGTTTCATGTTAATAGCGATATCTATATTTTATTTTTGTTATATTTCCAACCGAAACTTAAGTTTAAGTGTGTATATATATATATATATATATATATATATATATATATATATATATATATATATATAATTTTTATAATTTCGCTTTTCCAATAGAAACCGTAAAAATAAATATAGGGCTACAAGTAGAAGTGCTCGAGTAAAAGCGAGACAAAGAAAGCAGATTCAAAAGGATATAATGAACAAACGTTTGAGTTGGTCAAACAACTTTATAAAATCCTTATTTCATTAAATTTTTGAACGTAAATACATATTAAAGCAGCTGGGTAGTGAACATATAAAACCCAAAAGCTTGATCACTAGCCACCGAACCTTTTTTATTTTCTCTCTCTGTTTATTTCTGTGTTCCTTTCTGTTGAAGAGCGTAGGCTCGAAACGTTAAAGACTTTCTCACTTCCTGAGCGTTAAACTAATACATCTGTTTGTTGTCTACACCACCTATCTTCGTCTTTTTT
>NC_142944.1:12032828-12065328 GCF_046866305.1 Octopus bimaculoides | reverse complement strand
CCAGTTGAGTACAGGGGATTAATGTAATCGACTTAGCCTCTTCTCCGTGCTTGTTTTGCTGGCCCTGTGCCAAAATTTGAAACCACTTTTGTCATCGTCGTCATCGTCGTCATCATCATTGTCATCGTCATTTAATGAATAAATCGATTGTTGACGTGAATTAAACATGGGAATTATCTTGAATTCGTGTCTGTGAGTACCATTTGTAGATGTGTACAACTTTATTTACACAGATGTGTGTGTGTGTGTGTGTGAAAGACAGAGAGAGTGAGAGTGATAGTGAGAGAGGTGAAAAGTAAGACATTACGTGTATGTGTGGGAGAGAACATGTGTTACTTGATGAATAGGATGGGAGTGTATATAAGACTATTTGTGCATATATGAATTTGTCAGAGTATCTCATTATACGTTGATTTGTATATTTATTTATTATACGTATTTTTATTTTTTTATTTTTTGTTTTACCTACGATTTTTATACTTTTTTTTCTTATAGCGTGCGTGCTAATTGTGGGTGCGGAACAACAATGACTATATATATATATATATATATATATATATATATATATATATATACATATACGTATATAAGTATGTATACGTGTGTAGGTGGTAAGCGCGTGTATGTGAGTATATGTATATGCAATTGTGTGCTTGTATGTGTATATATATGGATGGACGGAGGAATGAATGGATGTATGTATTTATGTATATATATATATATATATGTATATATAGGTATGCATTTATATCTGTGAATATATAAGTGTAGGTATGTAGATATGACTTTTAGTTTTTACTTCTTTCAGTCAGTTGACTGCGGTCATGCTGGAGCACCGCCTTCCAGAGTTTTTTTTTTTTATTTCTTTTTTATTATTCGAAGAAATCGAGTCTAGGACTTATTCTTTGTCTGCCTAGTACCTATTCTATCGATATCTTTTACAGGAACGTAAACACACCAACATCGACCGTCAAGTGATAGTGGGGATACAAACACAGGCACACGCACACGCACATATAAACACACGTACGTGCACACACACACACACACACATATATGTATATAGGACGAGCTTCTTTCAGTTTCTATATACCAAATTCACTCACAAGGCTTTGGTTGGCCCAAGGTTATAGTCGAAGACACTTGCCCAAAGTGTTATGCAGTGGGACTGAATCCGGAACCATGTGATTGAGAAGCAAGCTTCTTACCACACAGCTATGTATTATGTATGTATGTATGTATGTATGTATGTATGTATGTATGTATGTATGTATGTATGTATGTATGTTTGTTTGTTTGTATGCATGTAGGTAGGTAGGTAGGTATATAATATTTACAGCATGAATATGCAAATTCATGTTCGCATGTATACGTGTGTACTGTATGAATGAATAATGAGTAATAAATAATGAGTAATGCGTTCGCGTGTGTAAGTGTGTATGCGTATGTGTGCGGTTGTGTGGGTGTGTGAATGAGTATTGCTTTTGATGACAAGTGGACATATGCAGATATCTGTCAGAGCGTATGTATTCGTGTTTAGATCTGTATACATGATGGCGCTTTCTAGTCCCTAGTTCAGCTCTGACCAAGTAGACCTAACTAATCGAAAAATTCCGGGTTATGTTCGTCTCATTGCGTAATGAGTCAATGTAACAGTATCATATTTCCTGCTAATTTACTGGTTAATTTATTTATTTATTTTGAGATTGTAAGGAGTAGTTTTGGGGGAATTTTGTTTCTATTTCTGTTATGTAAAATATCCACGCTGAGTATACCACGTTGGATCGCTTCTGTGAGTAGGTGTGTGTGCTTCTGTCAGAGTGTGTAGGGGAAAGGGGTTAAGGGAGTGATCGCGCCGCGCGCGAGAGTATCATTTTTTTTTTTTTTTTTAATGGGTTGTTGTTTTCAGTAATTTGGTCAGGCGGAAGTGGGTGGGTCCACGATTTCCGAAGGCCCTCCCAGTTTGATAAGATTGATGTCATTTCTATAATCCTTTTGAATAGCTGAAAAGTTGATTGCTTTAGAAAGGTTGGAGAGAGAGGAATGGAAAACATTCGCAAGATGGCGTGGAACTCCACAGGAGGTTGTTGACATTCTGTGCTTGTAGGAACGGATGTTGGAGTTAGTACGGGGACTGTGAGGAGAATACAATATGGGTAACAAAATGACAAGACAAGAGGACGTGTGAATCATGAATACCTTTATTTTCGTACAGACGGCATCATACCAACAAGTTCCGAAGAACAGTAATAGAAAAACAAGCAAGAATGAAGAATGGGAATACATTATGCCATCGGGCCAAAGGTAGGAGGGCGTAGACGAGCAACTTCATGCTAATAATTCGGGTACATTTGTGGGGGATGTGATCTATAATGTCTGAATACATATGCGTGCACAAGGAATTGTGGGATTGAGTTTTATTCATGTATATTCAATACAGCATCGCATGTTTATATTTTTATGAATGATGTAAGATGTTATATGAGAGGGTGTGTGGTAAGAAGCTTGCTTTCCAACCACGTGGTTTCGAGTTCATTCCCACTGCGTGGAACCTTCGGTAAAGTGTCTTCTACTATAGCCTTCGACCGACCAAAGCCTTCTGATTGGATTTAGTAGACGGAAACAGAAAGAAACCCGCCGTGTATATGTATATGTATATATATATTTATGTGTGTTTTTTTGTGTCCGTGTTTGTCCCTCCACCACCACCACCATTACAGCTTGACAACAGATGTTGGTGAGTTTACGTCCCCGTAAAAGAGATCGATAGAATAAATTACTAGGCTTACAAAGAATAAGTCATGGGGTCGATTTGTTCGACTAAAGGCGGTGCTCCAGCATGGCCGCAGTCAAATGAGTGAAACAAGTAAAAGAATAAAAGAATACCAAATTTTACAAAGCCCAAACTTTTCTGCTGACGAGAAAGTTAATTTCGAACGCACTAACGGGGAAAGCTGACTGTGAAAGAAGCCGCGATAAATTGGCAATCCTTAGAAGACGGAATATATATATATATGAAAGAAGGTGTGAAAATGCAATTTTAAAGATGTTTATTCACTTGACCGGTTTCACCTTTTTAGAAAAAAGATTGTCAAAAGTAAAATGTAAAGCTTTGTATAAGTTTTGTAGTGTTAAGTACTGGTTATCACAAAAGTCGTGGAGGTGCAATGGCCCAGTGGTTAGGGCAGCAGACTCGCGGTCATAGGATCGCGGTTTCGATTCCCAGACCGGGCATTGTGAGTGTTTATTGAGCGAAAACACCTAAAGTTCCACGAGGCTCCGGCAGGGGATGGTGGCGAACTCTGCTGTACTCTTTCACCACAACTTTCTCTCACTCTTACTTCCTGTTTCTGTTGTGCCTGTAATTCAAAGGGTCAGCCTTGTCCCACTGTGTCACGCTGAATATCCCCGAGAACTACGTTAAGGGTACACGTGTCTGTGGAGTGCTCAGCCACTTGCACGTTAATTTCACGAGCAGGCTGTTCCGTTGATCGGATCAACTGGAACCCTCGACGTCGTAAGCGATGGAGTGCCAACAACAACAATCACAAAAGTATTAAAATACATGTATACATTCTTTGATAATAATATGAAGAATATGTTTAAAACAGTTTAAAAGAGAGTATTCAACAAAAAGTGTTTGGTAGTATATATATACCCAGAAGGAGAAATATTTAAGAATTTACAAAATATTGGAGAGGAACCGACCTGTCTTTTTTAACATGTTTTCTCTCTTGTGAGAAATATATCTCCTTCTTAAATATATCTCCTTCTGGGTATATATATACTTACCAAACACTTTTTGTTGAATACTATCTTTTAAACTGTTTTAAACATATTTTTCATATTATTATCAAAGAATGTATATATGTAGTTTAAACTACCAAACACTTTTTGTTGAATACTCTCGTTTAAACTGTTTTAAACATTTTCTTACTATTATCAAAGAATGTATATATGTATTTTAATACTTGAACTGTTTTTAACATTTTCTTATTATCATCAAAGAATATATATATATATATATATATATATATATATATATATATGTGTGTGTATTTTAATACTTAAACTGTTTTTAACATTTTTTTATGATTATCAAATAATGTATATATGTATTTTAATACTTTTGTGACAAGTACTTAACACAACAAAGCTTATACAAAGCTTTACATTTTACTTTTGACAATCTTTTTCTAAAACAGTGAAACCGGTCAAGTGAATAAACATCTTTAAAATTGCATTTTCAAACCTTCTTTCATATATATTTCCACTCGTGCGGTATCTTACCACTTTACTTTGTTATATATGTATGTATGTATGTATGTATGTATGTATGTATATCGTGGGACTCCGTCGGTTACGACGACGAGAGCTCTATTTGATCCGATAAACGGAGCAGCCTACTCGTGAAATCAACGTGCAAGTGGCTGAGCACTCCACAGGCACATGTACGCTTAATGTAGTTCTCGGGGAGATCCAGCATGACACAGAGTGTGAGAAGGCTGGCCCTTTGAAATACAGGAACAACAGAAACAGGAAGAAAGAGTGAGAGAAAGTTGTGGTGAAAGAGTACAGCAGGGTTCGCCCACCCCCACCCCCACCGGAGCCACGTAGAGCTTTAAGTATTTTCGCTCAATAAACACTTACAACGCCCGGTCTGGCAATCGAAACTACGATCCTACGAGCGCAAGTCTGCTGCCCTAACCACTGGGCCATTGCGCCTCCACACACACACACACACACACACACACACATATGTATATGTGTGTGTGTGTATGCATGCATATATTTATAAGAGTGCGTCCTGCCTTATTTTCGAAACGCCTACTTTAGAATAGAAGCAGCTGATGAAGGAATAATTCCAAGTGGCTATTTGTTTTCCTATGTGTTCTTTCCGTTGTCTGTAGTTCATTTTTCTAACGTCCTGTACCCGAATATGCATCTATATACACATGTAGATGTAAGTACGTACATATATGTGTGTATACATGCATATATATTCTTTGTATTATTATATCATCGAACGCACGCGTCTATTTGCAAGTAAGTTTTAACTTTATATTTCTGACGCAACTCTATCTATCTATCTATCTATCTATCTATCTATCTATCTTTCTTTCTTCTTACTCATCTCCCCCTCTCGCCCTGCTTCCTTCTGTTCCACAGAAACATGAGAAAGTGTGATGTGATGTAGTGGTCTTGTGCCCAAGAGAGGCTGTGCTTCGCGTTTATTTTACTGTCTACTTCAAGCTTCCGAGCGACATGCCTATGCATGGTCCCTTTTTTTTTTTGCATGCTGAGTGCTCTCCATTCAGGTCATCTCTGAGGTAAGAGAGCCCAGCTGTTTTCGGGCTTCGAAAAATACCCCAATGAGATCCCGGAAAGAATAGAAAAATATTTCATTATCGCGGAGCTTCAGATATATGTATAATTCTGTGTTTGTCTGTATGTCTGTCTGTCTGTCTGTATGTGTGTATGTATGTATGTATGTATGTATGTATGTATGTATGTATGTATGTATGTATCCATCTATCTATCTATCTCCCAACCTATCTATCTATCTATCTATCTATCTATCTATCTATCTATCTATCTATCTATCTATCAATCTATTTATCTATCTATTTATCTATCTACCGGCATATTCATTCATATCATATCTGAAGGTGGACGACCTTTATACTGTGTTCTACTGCGTTCTTAACAGAATATATCATTTGCGAACCGTTGCAAAACGAACCGCCACCGATTATTCCACCTATATGTCTGTGCACACCTTTCAATGCAATGTATGCCAGAATGCTTGTAAATCTAATGGGGGCCTCAAAAGACATTTTAAGATCCACAAAGATCAGAACTTATCTGCAGCTTTTGCTGGTCCAAATCAGATATGCAACGTATGTGGGTGTCTTTTCAAAACATCGTCTGGTTTAAAAAATCACATCAGACGCCATGATGGTTCTGAGGTATAAGTACAGGAGGTGGTCAAACTCTGCATAAGGAGTAGACAACCACCACATATATATATATATATATATATATATATATATATATATATATATATATATATATATACCGGAGAATATATATATTTTGTGCGTGAGATTGACTGCGTGTATATGTATATGTGTATACATATGTATTCGTGTATGTATTTGTGTCTTGCAAATATATACCTATATACGTAGATTGTCTGTACGTATGCATCTGTGTATTTTGAAGTATATATATATATATGTTTTAGATAGTCTAGTATGCGTATATACTGTTGTAACTTTATTTTTAATGCAGAGTATATTTTATCTTATTTGATTTTAATGTGTTAATTCGAATATAATTAATTATTTACAATATATATTTTGAGCCCATATTTCTATTTAAGGTTTTCTTCGATTTTTTTTTTTTAAATAGGATGAATCTATATCAAATTCATTTGTTTTGTTCATTGCGCATCCATGACCGTTATTTGAAACGACCAATGAAACAGATCTATGTGTTTCAAATTTTATATTAATTTTGATTGCATTATCATTCCTTTCCCATTTCTAACAAAACTGTCCGATGAACGGGAACGTGAAACTCCGAGTAACAGTCATTCGTTATATTTCTGCTGCTTTTAAATAAAGTATATATATATATATATATATATATATATATATATATATATATATATATATATATATATATATATATATATACATATATATATAGTTCAGGAGTATTCCGTTAAGAACGTATTTGGGTACAAAATAAAGCTCGTTCATCCTTAGAATTACCAGATACCCGGCAGTATAATGGTATATTGCCTCTTATTTACATATATATATAGATAATGGGTAAAATATTATTATAAAATCTGGTAATTATTCATATATTAATTAATATCGATTAATTATCAGAAGGCCAGCACATCTAAAGAATCAAAGAGATTCAGAAATATTATCTGCAATCTCAGGGGATTAAGGTACATTTTAAAAAAATAACGTCGACCACTAACGTGGACAATTAATGCGCTAGAAATAGAACACATCTTGTGTCTATTAAGACCTAAATTGTTCTCAACATGAAATATAGCAGCATACCAAAACGTGAGCGGGCAAGACATTTAAAATCACCTAAAAAAGCATTCTTAAACAGGGACCGGTTTCGGATTTAACAAATTCTTACCATTTGTCTATTCCTCTTCAGCCTGATTTGTAATGTAACCGCAATCATCAGAATCGTATACAGAGTTGCCCACCGCCATGGGTGCGCGTGCATATCGTTCTGCTAATTACAGCTTAATGGTAGAATTCAAAAGTCTTCGTTTGGCGCGATAATTCCAGGAATATATCTGCAGAAAATATTTACTGCGTCGTATATATTCAGTATGAGAACATGGGTAATGGGTAAAATATTATTATAAAATCTGGTAATTATTAATATATTAATTAATATCGATTAATTATCAGGAGGCTAGCACATCTAAAGAATCAAAGAGATTCAGAAATATTATCTGCAATCTCAGGGGATTAAGGTACATTTTAAAAAAATAACGTCGACCACTAACGTGGACAATTAATGCGCTAGAAATAGATCACATCTTGTGTCTATTAAGACCTAAATTGTTCTCGACATGAAATATAGCAGTATACCCAAACGTGAGCGGGCAAGACATTTAAAATCACCTAAAAAAGCATTCTTAAACAGGGACCAGTTTCGGATTTAACATAGATAGATAGATAGATAGATAGATAGATAGATAGATAGATAGATAGATAGATAGATAGATAGATAGGTTTCTTTATTAGCCACACAGGGCTCAACACAGAGGGGACAAAATACAAATGTAGAGTTTTTTCTTTTCGAGGGGGGCGAAAACAAAGCAGAAAAAAAAACAAAAGTGGGGACAACGATGGAAAAAGAACATCGCAAAACGTTTGGGGTATTTACAAAGAATATGAAATGATACAGAAAATTCCCAATAAACGGGGAGGTTATCCGTGGAAAGAAAAACCTACGAAAAGACCACGGAAACCTCGGTCCTTAGTGTCACAGTTTGTTAAATAAAATTCCTTTTATTTATGCAAGAAACGTAAGTAACTCTCGGTTTACAAAATTTAAAAACGTTTTATAGAATCATGGTCAAGGTGGCTTCGTCATTTATACGTGCCATTCTTGCTACATGTATCCATCTTTTTTCGAAACATTTGCTAGACAACACTTGCCTCTCTACTCTCACCTTCCTTTTCAAGTGATACTTGAAAAAGTTGATGAGAGATTGACCAGAGAGGAAAGTATTTGTCTCTAATCCTTTCAGACGCGTCCACCAGATTCATTCTTTGGCCATAGCCACAAGTACGATAAATACAGCTCTTTCTTCCCGTTTAAAGGAAGGAGGCGTGACGATATTGACGATAGACTCGGTTGATAAACCGACTCGTCCCACACGTGACAGCAGTCGTTCGACATAAGCCCACAGCTCCGAAATGGTTGGACACTGCGCGAGTGCGTGCAGAACGGTTTCATCGCTCTGACCGCATCTCGGGCAGGTCGGCCCCGCATTTCGCGAGCCGTGTCTATAGAGCTGATCCCGAACGGGTAGCGCCTCTCGGTAACACTGCCAGGCCAGGGATCTCTGGAAGTTGTCCATAGGTCCCGGCCCGAAAGTCGTCCTGAACAGGCGGGTCAGGTATACCTCGTCGACGCCCAGGTTCGCCCCGAGATCGTCGTCGTACCTGCCCTCCACTAATCCCCTATAGAATGACTTCGTTGTGATGCAGCCGCTCAAGGTCGACCCGGGACGGCAAAGTTGTTGCAGAGCAACGCGACACTCACGGTGCCATTCGCCATTCCTCGGCCTCTTTTTGATCCACGACTGCAGCTCGGTCATGGAGACGAGCTGCGGGAAAGCGCGTCGCACAAACGGCGACCACACCTGCTCACCGTCGTCTACGTAGAGCCGGAGGTGTCGCAGTCTCAGCGCATGTCTGCGCATCATCAACCACAGCCCTCCTTTCAGCGGGTGTTGGCAACAAACGGATCGCCTCACCATCGGAACGCTTCCTTTCCACAAAAAGCGGAAGAGGATGCGCTCCATTTCGGTGATGGCGCGATCGGGACAAGGCACGACGGTCAGGCGGTATTCGATGACGGACGCGATGTACGCGTTCGCCACCTCCGCCCGACCTTTTAGGGACAGCTTCCTTTCGGACCATTGCCGGCAGAGAGTGGCCACCCTACTCGTTATCTCGCCCCAGTTCTTCTCCGTCTGCAGGTCCAGACCGAACCAGACTCCGAGCAACTTGACCGGACCGGCCGTCCAGCGTCCCACTACTGAGACGCTGCCGTACGGTATGGGCTTGCTTCTCCAGGTGCCGAGTAGCAAACCCACCGACTTATCCCGGTTGATTTCCGCTCCCGTCACCGCTTCGTAGTCTTTCAGCGTCTCGCCGACAAGCTCGATGTGCTCGTGGCTAGACGCTATGATGGTGACGTCGTCCGCGTATGCCGACACGCTCGTCCCGCACCCCAGTTCTCGCGGGATGCCCCTCAGCGTCGCCAGCTTCCGCAGTAGTGGCTCGAGAGTCAATACGTACAGGAGCGGTGACAGGGGGCATCCCTGACGAACCGAACGTGCAATGTCGAAGGGTCCCGATAGACGTCCATTGACGCGAACAACCGAACGGATGCCTGTGTACAAGGCAACCATCCAGCCGCGGAAAACGGGACCGAAGCCGGCCGCTTCGAGGACGGCCTCCAAGTATCGATGGTCTACCCTATCGAAAGCTTTGGATTGATCCAAATTGATCAGGGCCCCACCCATGCCAGGTTCCTTAACTACCCTCTCTATGATGTAGCGCATCAGATGGAGGGTGTCATGGATGCTCCGACCCGGCACGGCGCATGTCTGCACCGTGCCGACCAGTTTCTCGATGACAAGCGCCAACCGCTTGGCTAACACCTTGGCCAAAATTTTCAAGTCTGCATTGAGCAGAGTGATGGGCCTAAAGTTATCTATGGCGTCCCCCTTGTTTGGATCTTTCTTCAGCAGTGTTACCGCTCCTCGGCTCACAATACCGGGAATGTTCCCGTTCTGCTGCCAGTTGCAGTACACGGCCGCCAAGACGTCTCCAAACAAGTCTGGCATACAGTTGTAAAGCTCGTAGGGCAGACCATCCAAACCCGGAGATTTGTCCGTCGAGCAACCCGCCATCGCGTCCCTCACCACCTCCGCCGTGATGACCCCTTCGCAGCACTCCGCCTCTCTTGCCGAGAGTCGTGGCAAGCTGTGCAGGTAGGCACTAAAGTCCACCCTGCCTTCTCGCTCGCCACTCCTCCCGAACAGTCGGGCAAAATGCCGCTGAAACTCCTCGCACATCTTGCTCGGCTCGAGCAATTCGCACCCCTGTTCGTCTACCAGAGACCGGATGGTGGCTCTGTTACCCCGCTGCGCATCCGCCACCCGGACCTCTCGTGCGGCTCCAACACCTTCATTCCTCAGAGCGCGCATCCTTGCCCTAACAGCACACCCTTCGTGTTTAGCATTGAAGTGTTGGTCGAGGGCCAACCTCGCCGCTAAAACGTCGGATGCGATGCCACTTCGCAATGCCTCTTCTAACTTTATCACTAGCTCCCCCTCTACTCTGTTCCTCTCTACAGCTAGTGCCCTGCTATACCTTATTGCTTCCGCCCTTACTGCTCTCTTGAGGGCAAACCACCATTTATTGTTGACGATGGCTCCCGTCAAAGCCCTCTTTACTAACGTGCTAATCCGGTCTCTGAAAACCTGTCTCGACGGGAAAGACGCGTTTAGTTTCCAGTAACCGGGACCCTGCCTATGTGCCTTATCTAAGTCTAGCGTACACGTCACAAGTTTGTGATCCGTGTAGCTGACAATGTGGAACTGTGGACATCCTAAACTATCTCTATCTCTTGTCCTGCACACTATCCTATCTAGATACGACCTCAACGACCCCATGCGGTTGCTCCAAGTCCACGTTGGCACATTTGGGTGGTCGAGTCGGTACCTGTCAGACAACTGGAAGCGTCTGAGCAGGTCTATGAGGCCTTTGCATCCCCTTCTAGTTTTGTCACTCCCCACGTAGTCTAGATGCGTGTCCAAGGTAGCATTCCAATCCCCCACTAAAAATAAGGGACGAGACGTTCCCAGGAATACTTCTAGACGTCGAAAGAAGTCCGACCGACCTGTTAAAGGAGGCACATAAACTGCCAGCAACCGAAAAGCGCCTCCATCGCTGCCGTCCACATCTAGGACAACCAGTCTACCCTCCGGGTCCGTAAATATCGTCTTTACTTGGAGATCCAGACTCTTGCAAAAAAGAACCGCCGTGCCACTACCGCCCATCCTCGGCAGACAGGGAGAAAAATAAATGTTAAACTGTCCGCCAAACATGGACTTTAGGGCCCGCGGCTCATGAAGTCTGGTCTCACTAATGGCTATGATATCCAAATTGTGTGACTTGATGTCATTTAAGGGGTACCCTTGTTTCCAAGGGGACCCCAAGCCACGCACATTCACACAACCAATCTTCACCATGATTCTATTTATACGTGTGCTTTAAAGCACAAAACAAAAGAACTTCTGTGAGTGTTTGTGTTGCTGTTTTTATTGATGTTGGCTGCTTGTTATTTGTGTGTGGTGTATGTGATATGGGGGAGGGAGAGGCAGTCTTGGAATTTTCTTTTTTTTCTCTTCTGTTTTTGCAGTTTCTGTTGTCTTTTCTGTTGTGGTTATTGCTGATATTTCTGTTGTTGTTTTTTGTGTTGCTGGTGGTGTTGGTAGTAAGGTTTTTCTGTTGGGGGTATTTGGTAGTTGCTTCTGTTGTTGTTGTTGTTGTTTTTGTTTAGCGGCCAGAGGGCAGTCCTTTTTCAGATGTGCTTCGCTGTTGCATAGGTAACAGCGAGGTCGCCTGCCCTCTACCACCACATACAGCTTGTGGTCCTCTGCCAATCTAATGTTTGGAGGAATTTTCTGAAGCCTCCTCCGTGATGTGGAGAAAGATTTCCAGATTTTCCCTCCCCAGTTCTTTTTCTCTCCGACCGAAATCTCCAAAATATTTGCCTCCTCCATTTCCAGGCATACGGCCGATATCAGCCATTGGGTGTCCACCTCCGATGGCACATTTGTTATTATAACTTTGGTCACTCTCTGTCCTAGATAACTCGGTATCATCACCAAGTCATCTGTGCGGAGAGAGAGTGTCGAAAATTGTTTAGCTAAATTTTCATCCAGAAATCTCACCTGCACCGTCCCAAATTTTCTTCCCCAGGTGACATGATTTTGATAAGGCCAAGTTTTTCTAAGACAAACTTCAATTTTATCTGTGCTAAAATTTTCTACACGTCTGGTTTTTGTGTTTACCAGTTTATAAATGATGCACTTTTTGTTTTTCATTTCTATAATATCTTTTGGTATGTTTATTCTAACATCATCTCCTTCTTTCGTAAGAAGGGATTTTGTGTCTTTTATTTGTTTTTGTGTGAATGTCACTATTGTTCTTTTTTCCTTTAGAGCATTTGCGAAATTTGTTTTTGTTGTGCTGGCGGACATGTTCTTCTGAATATTTTTGTTTATGTTGGTGTATGTACTGCCTGGTTCAAAGGTGGTGGTAGTGGCAGCAGAGTTTGTTGAACAGGTGATGGTGTCAGTGCTGACGGCCGATAACTTTACGTCCTTGCTGTTGTTGTGGTTTTTATTGTTGCTGTTGCTGGTGGTGGTGGTGGTGGTGTTGGTGGCGGTGTTAATTTTCATGTTGTCACTGGTGCTAGTAGATGGAGAGACTGTAGTAGCAGTCTCCTCCGATCTAGATTTCCTCATAGTTTTCATGGTGGTGGTGGTGGTGGTGAGAGGGCTGTTTGTAGCTGTAATCACCTTGTTTGTGACGATTGCAGTAGCTGCGTTCCTATCACTGAGTGAGCACGCGTTACTCTGTTCTTTTTTTTCTTCTAGCATCTGAAGCCTCGGGAAATGCTCATCAAAAGAACAAGACAAGCGTTCCAAAATTATGTTTCTCGACATTTTTGAAATGTCAAGAAGGAAATTTTTGTATTTTGCTAGGGCCGAAACTGCCCCTGGGGGCCAATTCCTGCCCTTGAAAATACACACAAATGAAGCCTAGGTGCTTCGCAACAAAATTATTAAAAAATTCCAACAAAATGTGGACAATAAAAGGTCAAATAAAACGTTTACCTTCGCAGCCGATGTGACAGCACGTCCGTGAGAAGAGATAGATAGATAGATAGATAGATAGATAGATAGATAGATAGATAGATAGATAGATAGATAGATAGATAGATAGGTAGGTAGATAGATATACATATATACATAGAACCAGGTGTATCAGTTTGATTCTCGAAAAGAAGGGAATAGTCTTCGAGGTTTCGGGCGTACGCTCTTCAACAGAAAGGGATGAGAGGTAAAGAAGTGGAAGGAGAAAGAGAAAACGGAGAGCGAAAAAAATGTGTATATATATGTTCATATGTCTATATACGTACATACATATATCTATATATACATACGTGCATATATGTGTGTGTGTGTGTGTGTGTTAACTCAGAGATTGTCTCGCGACTCGAATTTTCGCCACTGCTCTGTTTAGACGATAATTATGTCGTCAACAAGCGTTGAGCACTCCGCTCCTCTCTCTCTCTCTCTCTCTCTCTCTCTCTTTCACTTTCGTTCGACATAAAGCGTCATACGTGTGTGCGTGCGTGCGTGCGTGCGTTCGGGTGTGCGTGCGCGATCCTATAACCTGCTTCCGTGTCTATGTCACTATGCCTTCATTTATTATATCTGTATATCCCACGCAGTTGAGACACGTGAGAAAGCGGTTAATTGAGTTAAAATATACAAGGGATTGGAGATGCTAATGAGCTGAAAATATGTAAATTTCTACGGCAAAATCTATGATATGTAGTGAAAAATACTCTCCGTCTTTTTTTCTTCATTTCTTTTCTTTATTATATTATTATAATGACTATGGGCTCGTCTGGATCTAGTCAGACACATGGCTAACTTTTTTACATTTTACTGAATTAACTTATTTTTCTAAATGATTTCGATTGAAAATATATGCATCCTAGCACAATAAACTGACTACAAGAATCTTTATTTAATTTCTAATTCATTGAGCAAACGTATGAATGGTGTAAATGCATTCCAGAAAGCAATTATCCCACATTTTCATTTATTGTTTTGCTTGTTTTTTTTCTATTCATATATCCTTTTATTCTTTTATTTGTTTCAAGCATTTGACTGCGGCCATACTGGAGCGCTGTTTTTAGTCGAACAAACCGACCCCAGGATTTATTCCTTGTAAGCCCAGTACTTATCCTATTGGTGTCTTTTGCCGAACCACTCATTTACGGGTACGTAAACATACCAACATCGGTTGTCAAGCGATGGTTGGGAGACAAACACAGATACATCAACACACACACACACACACACACACACACACACACACACACATATATATATATATATATACATATATATATATATATATATATATATATATATATATATATATATATATATATATATATATATATAGGGAGAATTCACAAAAAAAACAACAGACGAAGACAGGTGGTGTAGAAAACAAATAGATGTATTAGAATAATGCTTGGGAATTGAAAAAGTCTTTAACGTTTCGAGACAACACTCTTCCACAGAAAGAAAAAGGAGAGAAACAAGGAGAGAAAATAATGTGTGTAGTGGTCAGCGATCTATCATGGCGAATATATATATATATATATATATATATATATATATATATATATATATATATATATATATGGGGGGGGGGTATGTATATATATATGTATAGGCGCAGGAGTGGCTATGTGGTAAGTAGCTTGCTTGCCAACCACATGGTTCCGGGTTCATGCGTGGCACTTTGGGGAAGTATCTTCTACTATAGCCTCGGGCCGACTAAAGCCTTGTGAGTGGATTTGGTAGACGGAAAGAAGTCCGTCGTATATATATATATGTGTGTGTGTGTGTGTGTGTGTGTGTGTGTGTATGTGTGTGTGTGTGTGTGTGTGCGTGCGTGTACGTGCGTGTGTGTATATATATATATGTTTGTGTGTGTATGTTTGTTCCCTCAACATCGCTTGACAATCGATAGTCGTGTATTTACGTCTCCGTAAATTACCGGTTCGGCAAAAGAGTGCTAGGTTTACAAAGAATAAGTCCTGGGGTCGATTTGCTCGACTAAAAGCGGTGCTCCAACATGGCCGCAGTCAACTGACAGAAACAAGTAAAAGAGTATATGACGAGCTTCTTTCAGTTTCCGATTACTAAATCCACTCGCAAGGCTTTGGTCGGCCCGAGGCTATAGTAGGAGACACTTGCACAAGGTGCCACGCAATGTGACTGAACCCGGAGCAATGGTTGGGAAGCAAGCTAATTACCACTCAGCCACTCCTGCGTCTATTATATATTAACTTTTATTTTTTATTTGTTTGTTTCAGTCATTATACTGAGACCATTCTGGGACACCGACTTTGAAGTGTTTTAGAACGAATGACCATATTAGATTTTTTTTTTTTCTTTGAGGCCTGGCTATTCTATCGGTTCTTTTTGTCGAACCGTTAAGTTACTAGGGGTAAGCAAACCAAAGCCAGTTGTTAATCGGCTCTGGGGAACATACACAAGGAGAAACTCTCACACACATACACACACACACACACACACATATGTATCTGTTTGTGTGCATGTGTATGTGTGTGTGTGTATTTACGAGGAACTTATTTTATTTTCCGTCAACGAAATCAGCTCACAAGTCTTTGATTGACCCAGAGCTATAGTAGAAGACATTTGCTCAAGATGCCACGCAGTATATGGAACTCGGAACTATGTGGTTTGAAAGTCAACTACGTATCCCACAGCAATGTCCGCACCTATCGTACCACATTTGACTAATTCATTTGCTGAGCATATACCGAACTATATGCACATACACCGAACTACACACATACACACACACACACACACACACAAACACACACACACACACACACACACACACACACACATACAAACACACACTTATACATCTTTCCGTGTGTCTGACGCCGAATCGATGGGATATGAGGGAAAATATGGCCGCTGGATATGGTAAGCCAGGCAACAGAACAGACTTTCTCGGCATTGACGACTGCGATATTAGACAGTAAAGCTTTTAAGTAGTATGGCTTCTTTCACTCATTTCGGTTCTCATGAATCATTTCGTTAAATGTGGATCAAGAATCAATAACTGTTGGGTATTTCTTGACGTGTTCGCGGAAGTACTGGTAAAAGGGTTAGGGATGCTGTTATGTGAACGATTCTATGTGTGCTACTTCAAGCAGCTGATTCCGAAAGATGTAGAGAACGGTTGAAGCCATTAATCTCAGGACAAGATTAGGTTTTCGTTTATCACCTCTAGTCGTTATGTATCGTACGCTTTACAACTCATTCATGACAATAGGAGTCTTCCCGGTTAAACGCAAGTATTTTCCCCTATCGGGAAAGGCCATAACGTTAGTTCGTTCTGTTTTTCTTGGCAGAGATATCGGTGTGGTTAGACATTGCTTTCCCCAACTGGATGACTGTTAGCTCACAAGGAGCTCAGCTGACTGAATTATCACCTCTAAAAGGAATAAAAAGTAAGGATGACTTCCGTGGTTTTTTAACTCAGAGTAGAGGGCCGGAAATAAAAGTACCTCACGAACGATCCTTTTAAATATTATATTGCAAATTATCGAATAAACATTGTATATTACTGGCATTTATTTCATCGTCAACGTAGACATCAATAATCATAACTTCACGTATTAGACCAGTTGCAAGTTGTCTCCAGTTACGGTTAGTTAGGTCATAATTTTGTGATCTGTATGATCAACTGTCAGAAAATAGAAAGATAGGGATCCAGTTATTTAAAACGCGTTAGTGTCGGCATGAAATACTTACAGAGGACGAAATAACGAGTGTTGATGAGGGTAATCGTCAACAGGTAAGAGATGTCTGTAAAGAGAAATAATATCAGAGCAGAATCGATAAGCTGGACCAAACCTTGTGGCAATGTGAACAAGTAGATTGGAGCGGGGAACTGGTAGTAAAAGATGTTTACATGAAAACATTCACAACGGACGATCTACAACGAAAATGACTTCGAAAATGACGTGAAACAGTAAGGTTAGCTTGCTCGAGCTAGGGCGATTGCACTTAGACATGAGAGAATGAAAGTTGCTCAAAGTCCGTTTAATGGCGAGATCGGGGAACAGCAAAATTTACTAGTTTTCTTGGGCAAGTGTCTTCCACTATAACCTTGGTCCGACCAAAACCTTGTGAGTGGAAACTGAAAGAAACCTATTGTGAGTGTCTGCGCGAGTGTGTGTGTACGTGTGTATACGGGTGTGTGTGTGTGTGTGTGTGTGTGTGTGTGTGTGTGTGTGTGTGTGTGTGTGTCTTTGTGGCTGTGTTTGTCTGCTACCACCGTTTGACAACCGGTGCCGGTGTGTCTACGTCCCCGTAACTTAGCGGCGGTTCGGCAAAAAAGCCTAACACTTATAGAATAAGTGTTAGGCTTTCAAAAAAAGACGGAAGTCCAGGGGTTGATTTATTCGACTTAAACCCTTCAAGGCAGTGCCTCAGCATGGCCGCACTAAAATGACTGAAACAAAAGATAGATGATAAAAGATAAGCGATCAATATTTTAGACAAGATGCTCACAAAAAGATTTTTTTTGTTGGCAGCGAGGGTGGCGCTGTACGATTCCTAACAATACTTTCAGAATAATTTCTAACTCATACGATACATTATAAAGAGTGCTGGTAACATATATGTGGATTCAGGTAACCTCTGATCAATTTAAATCAATGGTTCTCAACTGGGGTCCACATGGCCCCTGAAGGTCCATATAAGATTTGTGGGGATCCACATAACAAAATATCAAATTGGAGATCGACAATAATATTGTTACGAACGCCCGCGCGGGAAGCACCTCAACGAAGAGAAAAATCGCGCGCGAACGTCGATGCTTAGTGAGTCAGGATGTTCGCCACGACTAAGCCCAGCTGGAGCACGTAACGAGGACAACAGGCAAGGAAGAAATAACACGGACCATACGTTGCGTAGTGGAACTAACTTTTTTTTTTTTTTACATCATCAATACAAAACAGCATAACAATAATTCATAACATAGTACTTCTGAAAAACAACAAAGTTCTCTCTTTTCTTTTCAACCATTTAACAAGAGTTAGCAAAGTTCTTTCTTTTCTTTTCTTTTCAACCAGTTAACATCACAGTTAACAAAAGTTAATAAAGTTCTTTTAACATCATGTAACAACAAAGCGCATTTTTCTTTAAAGAAATTTAAACATTTACCGTAACAAATTCAAAACTCCCACTACAATCCACAAGAAGTGACCAACGTGGTCTACTACAATCTTTTTGCCTGCCACAACAGTTCCATCTTTCTGGCCCTCTCTCTCTTAGACTCTATCCATTTCTGCTGACTGGTACCTTCTGACCATAGCCTCTCTCTTTTAGCCTCTTTCTGTCAGACTCTTTGTTCATCTTGCTTCTCTTCACTGGCTGCTGGCCGTCACACCGAACTCGCGTTCTTCCTCCACTGATTTTGTTTTCGCCAACTGCCCATCTGGCTGCTGTGTTTACATCAAACCGCGCTTACCAACTGCTCTGTCCCAAATATATCTCCCGTATTTATGACAAATACTGTAGCTCACAGTGCTACATTCCCCCTCCAAAGCTGGGTCAGTTTAGTACAGTTCCTAACTTGTTTTTCTAAACTTTCGATGACCGGAAAGGGTCATCGATCACACTCCTACGCTAAAAATAGCTGTGCCTGTTGACAGGACAAAAGAAATACCATTGTCCTCAACAATCAGAATACGGTTTCAAACCCAGCTCGGGGAATAGGGACATAACGCTATTTTGTTTGTTTATCGGCGTCCGTATCAATATGTTGTTGGCCCCTGAAAAAAAAAACTTTGTATTAGGTGTATGGGTATGTATTGCAAGAAACAGCTTGGTTTCTTTTTCTGCTATTTTATATATTTGAACCTACACAAGTTAATGTGTGAAAAACAAAAAAGAAATTTTGAAAGAAGTTTCTGTAAAGTTAGTCTTTAAACACAGAATGGCAACGGGGTCAACCAGAATAAAATAGTAATCAAAGGAGTCTATAGATAAAAAAATGTTTGATAACCCCCTGCTTTAGATGTATGTATTGGCATTTATTGTAAGAAACAGCTTGGTTTCTTTCTCTATCATTTTACATAGTTCGACCTATACAATTTAATGTGTGAAAAACAAAGGAGAAATTTTGGTAGAATTCTCTATAAAATTAGTTTTTAAACATTGAATGGCTATGGTGGGGTCTGTCAGAATAAAAGAGTAACCAAAGGGGTCCATTAATAAAAAGAAAATGGTTGAAAACCCGTGCTTTATATGTATGTATTGGCATTTATTGCAAGAAACAGCTAGGTTTCTTTCTCTAACATTTTACATATTTCAAACTACACAAGAGAATGTGTGAAAAACAAAATAGGAATTTTGAAAGAAGTTTCTATAAAACTAGTTTTTAAACACAGAATGGCTATGGGGGTTCACCAGAATACAACAATAAACAGAGGGATAAATGGGTAAAAAATGGTTGAAAGCCCCCTAGTTTAGATATATAAAGTGATCTGAACAATCGAATGTCACCGACAAGCGGCAGTACTGTCAACAACTGGGTTTATACCATTTTTTGAGACAAGCCTTCAGCCATTTGTCAATATCTTTGCTTACTCTTCCCAACGCACCAATTATTATAGGCACGACCTTTACTGTTCACATTCTCCAAATTCTACTTATTTCAAATTTTAGAGGATTGCATGCTTTTTTTTTTTGCTTTTTTGCTTTTTTTCGTCCTCTTTCTTGGAATCAAACGAACATGATGGGTCGATTAGTAAGTAGTTTCGCTTTTCCTAATTGTTATGTCCGCTTTTCTTTATCTGTAATTGTCATTTTTCCTTATCATCATCATCATCGTCATCATCATCATCATCATAATCATCATCATCATCATCATCATCAACATCATCATTGTCGTTGATGTCGTCGTTGCTGTTTTGACAAAGGATTGGTCTTTATTCCTGATAGAATTTACGTGGGAAGCGGATTACTACTCTTAAATTAGACATTCACATGATTTCAATAGGACATCAAGTGCTCAAACCCCTTCTGATGATCTCTGTTTCTGAGAAGCAAACCTTCTGTAGAAGCTCTACAGGACATTCCATTCCAATCTCCTTCATCCATTTACCTATACCATCACTCACAGCACCTAATGAACCAATATTCGCAGGTACAATTTTTGCAGATTTCATATTCCAAATCCTCGAAATCTCAAAATTTTAAGGGATTGTATTGTTTCAACTTTTCATCCGCTTTCTTTTCAACCTTAATATCAAATGGACACGATGGATCATCAATATGCAAAATTCGATTTTTCTTGTTTATTACCGTGGTATCTAGCTTTTTATATTCCATCCACTTATCCGTTTGAACGAGAAAATACCACACATTTTGATTCCGGCTCAAGTATTCCTTGTACCAGATGACTGTATAATGTACTTCCTGCTTCAAACTCCCATGTTTTGACAAAGCTGCTAATATAAAACATTTACAACTTGATCACAACTTTTTAATATTCTATCTGGGCCAACTTGGGGCGTTTTGCAACAATGTGCGCCATTGTTTCATTCTAAATTCCACATACACTACATTTTACCCATACATTCTTCCTATACGCATATTTTTCAAGTCAATTGCCCATTATTCTACTAAGTCCAGATTTTCTGCCACTTTAAACATGTTCATTGTTTTACACATGCAACTGTGCAGTATAATGTCGAACCATGCTATATTCAGTACCGTCAATCTGCATCTGCAGTTTCTAATTATCATTTCATTAACTAACAATTAGTCTTTAGTTGCCCTACTTGGCCGCCTGAACTCATTCTGTTCCAAGGGACATAAATAGTTACTTTCCCGATGATGATATAACTTTTCCGCCCAAACATCAATCATAAGATTCCACGTAACTGGTAAACAGGCTATGGGTCGACAATTTGACATGGAATTTTAAAGATACTGTTATGTCTCAAGCTACTGCTATCTAGCACCTTCGGATGATCTCTACTCAACCGCTACACAACTGCTACTCGACTGCTACTCAACACTACCACAGCCAGACTACCTCTATTTATATGTCTTGGGAGATCCTACTTCTTCGCCTGGGGGTGTCGACACAACAGATACAAGGTTCGTCCGTTTGTCATCCAGGTAGAAACGTTTCCCTGCTGCAGATATTCATCAAGGTATGCAGCAATACTTTCACGCAATTGTAAAATTGTTCAAACAGTAACTTTGCATTCCATCCAGTCCTTATCCTTTCCAATTTGGTATTCTTTCAATTCAGTTTTACTGAGTACAAATCAACTTTGACGTCCGTCTCTTTCGGTATTCCAGCAAGTTGTTTCTCCACTTGTGTTAGCCACTCTGCACTTTCATCATGTCGCATTGATCTGTTACAACAGACTCCCCACAAAACGCTCTACTTTCTTCCACATCAAGAATCACTTGAGGATGTTGATGCACCTCTGAAAAATCGCTTGTTTTCAAGACTCATTCCCTGAACGTCCGACACCAACACGGAATTTCTGAGTACCCGTATTATTGCTAGATAATCGTTGAACTTGTACTGAGTTCATCAACTGGGTTTCTAGTAATCCTCCTTGCTAGGCTAGCCTGTTGATGGTGCCGGTTTATTTGCCGGCGACCCGACCATACAACAGGTTTTACCGCATTCCATATTACCTATAGCACTCACGAGAAACCTCGCAAATAACCTGTTATAAATACATGCATACATCCATACATGCATACATATATACATACATACGTACGTACGTACGTACATACATACATACATACATACATACATACATACATACATACATACATACATACATACATACATACATATATAAGAAAGGGAGATGCGAACCAAACCGTACGTTATGCTACAGAAGGACAGGTTCCACGAAAATTATATTATTATTATTATTATTATTATTATTATTATTAAATATAATAATAATAATAATAATAATAATAATAATAATAATAATAATAATAATAATAATAATAATAATGGTTAAATTGTTTGGAGTTTGGTTTGGTCCGGACCTCCAAAAGGATAAGAACTGGGGGTTAGTGATGAGCAGAGTAGCCAATCTCATCCAGAAATGGGCAGGGAGGAAGCTGTCCCTGAAAGGTCGGGTGAAGGTGGCGAATGCATACATCACTTCCGTCATCTACTACCGCCAGACCGTCGTCCCTGGCCTGGGTTCGAGACTAATCAAGCTGGAGCGCTTGCACCTCTGCTTTATGTAGAAAGCTCGTCAGGCGGGCCATCTGCTGTCAATAGCCGCTGACTGGAGGACTGGGCATCCTCGGCTAATGATGCACAGACACGCGTTGAAGCTGAGACATCTCCAGCACTTTCTTAACGGTGAACAGGTGTGGTCACCGTTTGTCAAAGAGGATTCTCCGCAGCTCGTTTCATTGACATAGCTACAGTCCTGGATCAAACGTAGACCAAGAAAAAGCACTTGGTTCCTGAAGTGTCAGCAAGCGTCCACAGCTCTCTGCAAGTCGGGCCACGCGGTCGGTGGAAGTTATATTGAGGATTAGTGAAGGGAAAGAGCAACGACGTACTCGAGGAAATTCTGAGCGTCGGGATGGATCAACTGAATGTTCTTTTTCGGGGGTCTATTTCGGGGTCCTTTGGATAACTTCCAGAAATCCTTGGCCTGACAGTACTAGCGGAGAGTTCTGCCAGTCCCAGACAAGCTCTACAGCCACGGAAGTACTGTCAGACGGACCTATCCGAGGTGTGTGCAGGGCAAGGAAATCGTCCTCCATGAACTCGTCCAGTGTCCGTGCATTACTGACCTGTGGATCTTTGTCGAATAGTTGTTGCGTGTAGGATGGATTTGGTCATCGACCGAGTCCGTTATGAAGATTGCCCCGCCGCCTTTCTTTGACCGAGAAGGAAAGGCAGTTTTCCCCTGTCTGGTGACTATGGCGAAGGAGATAGTGTGGTGGACGAGATTGAAAGGACTGACGGCAGATACTTTCTTCTTCGGCCAAGAACCTCTCCGACCTTTTCAAGTTCCACTTGAAAAGGAAAGTGAGAGTAGAGAGGGAAGTTTTGCACTCCAATAAATTTGTTGAAAGGTGGGTGCATGTGGCAAGGACGGCCCGTGTGAATGGGCCTACTCTGAACTTTCATTTGTAAACCGGAGGAGTTGAGAAGGAGAGAAACGCTTGCTGAGGTGCATCTAGTGGTCGGGATAACCAGAATAGGTGGGATTCCTTGGTTGTCCCTGTGAGGAACTTTCCTCTTTTGGGGAATTATTACTGTTGTTTTTGCTATTTATTGTATACACGGTGTTGTTCAACATAAAACTTCTCCCTTGTATTGTACCGTTCCTATTTGTTCAGCCCTTGTGGTTAATAAAGAAATTATTATTATTATTATTGTTGTTGTTGTTGTTGTTGTTGTTGTTGTTACTATTATTGAGTGAGAGAGATCAGTACATGCCATCAAAGTGACATTGGAGTAAAATACACGTAAACCCGTATACCCATCATGATTACCCGTCTGATAAGGGTATACCGGGCACATATATCACAACCATACGTGCACGACATGGTAGCCTCATATCATGATAACAAGGGAATGACCTTGCAGGTGGGGGACCCAGTTAGATTTTTCTGCAGGTCGAGTAGCTCAAAAGGTCCCTGAATAAGGGCTGTTTAATGATGTTGAACAAAACACCAATGTTTCCAAACTCCAAAGAATTCCTCTCGACACATAGCTATGATGCTCTCCCACTATTCATGCTCGTTATCAGAGATGCACATATTGTCAGTCCCTAAGGGACATGCATGGCTGATTAATGTCAAGCAACTGACAAGCAAATCTACAATTTTAAACAGAATATTTACTGTAGCTTATATCATCATCATCATCAGCAGCAGCAGCAGCAGCAGTAGCAGCAGCAGCAGCAGTAGCAGCAGCAGCAGCAGTAGCAGCAGCAGCAGCAGTAGCAGCAGCAGCAGCAGCATCATCATCATCATGTCTAGAATATTCATAAAGTTATAAGCCACGTTCTGATATACGATAGTTGGCTAAAATTCTCATAGGCTTACCAAGATACTCTCATGGGTTATATAGTCCCCCTTGCGATCCACACACTTCTTACACCAGAGTTGCTACTGGATGCTTGGATCCCATTGGTGAAAAATGCTTTCATCTTGTGGGTCAAAAAAAGTCATCAACAGCAGATATGACGTCATCATCACTGCGATACTGGTTACCAGACCTGGGTTTTTTCATGTTGGGGAACAAATGATAGTTAGATGGGACCAAATCAGGAGAATAGGGAAGATGATCAACAAGCTGAAAGCCACAGTCACGCACATCGACCATTGAAAGAAAGGAATTGTGTGCTGGTGCATTGTCCTGATAAAACAAGACCTTTTCCATCAGTTTTCCTGGGTGTTTGGCTTTGATAACCTGTCGTAGCTACCTCGGTTAACATAGTACTCTTCATTGATGGTGTGGCCCTTTTCAAGATAGTCAATAAACACAATGCCCTTTGCATCCCCCAAAATGAAGCTATCACTTTTCTTGCAGATGAAAAAACCTTGACCTTCTTTGGAGCAGGTGAGGAGTGGTTTCCGCTGTATGGATTATCTGTTTGTCTCTGGCTCATAGTGATGAACCCAACATTCATCTTGGATTAAGAAACATTCAAGGAAACTAGCTGGATCTGTCTCAAGAAATGTCAGATTTTCCCGTGATATGATCAGTTTGATGCGCTTTTAATTAGGTGTCAGATGTGGCTCCCACCGAGGAGAAACCTTCGTCATGCCAAGTTCATTGTGCAGAATATTCTCAACTCTCTCACAGGATATACTAACAGCATTGGCTATTTGATTTATAGTCAATTACCTGCCATCCATCACTATGTTGGGAATAGGCTTAATATTTTCTTTGGTGTTGGCAGTTTCAGGACATACAGTCCTTGGGTGATCTTCAAGACTCTTCCTTCCCCGACTAAATTCAGCTGCCAACTTTTGCACTCTTGATAGAGCTGGTGAATCTTCCTTTAATGTAGCAAACGTATCAGCATAAATGTCGTTGAGAGATAAACCATTTCTCTGCAGGGACTTGATATCACTAGAAAGCCAAATTTTGTCGATTTTCAAGAGAAATCACTACTAGTTACTTTTGAAGTCTTCTTTGAACAGCTGTGGATGTCAGTTTACCCGGAAAGAAACAA
Organism: Octopus bimaculoides; assembly: GCF_046866305.1. Taxonomy (NCBI): domain Eukaryota; kingdom Metazoa; phylum Mollusca; class Cephalopoda; order Octopoda; family Octopodidae; genus Octopus; species Octopus bimaculoides. The sequence goes on along the minus strand of NC_142944.1, from coordinate 12,039,909 downwards.
TGCAGTTATTAATAAGGCGGGTTAAAATTAACGAATGCAAAATTTCACAGCTCCAGCACCATTTCTTCATAATCAGCTTATGAGCCTTTCAGTCCACTCTCGTAAACCATCGACAGATTAAATGTATGTTAGTAATTTTTTTCTTTTTTTTTTTTCACATAAAATGTAGGAAAATAAGAGTTAAAAGAAGATTGTAACAGATAATCTCGTATGCATACTTTTGAAATATGAGGGTAATCGTTTGTATGTATGTATTTCATTCTTCAGTTTTATTTCAAGATTTCTTGCCAATGGAAAAAGAGCCGGTTTCTAACCTAGATCCAAGTTCCTTCATTGGAACTTCAACATCAACAACAGGGTATTTTTGTATGTGTGTATATATGTATGTATGTATGTATGTATGTATGGTATGTATGTGTGTATGTATGTATGTGCGGATTTGTGTGTTTTATGTATGTATGCTCATGTATATAGTTACATATCTAGATATGCTCATATATAATTGAATGATAAACTTCTGGAAAGTTTTACAGATTTTTACAGTTCCAGTGATAGATTGGATCTGTAGTCTTCGAATTAACTTTTTCCCTTTCTTGTTTTGAGAAGCCTAATTTCTCTAGATTGGTATTTAGGCAGTGTGTTACATATCCCAAGGCTCCAATAATTACAGGTATAAAGCTGAACTTGTAATTTGGATAGAGTAACTGCAGATTTCTCAATAGTTCAGCATAGGTGTTCTCTTTTTCACTGACCTTCAGCTTTATGTTAACATCTGCTGGGCAGCTAATTTCCACAACTGTACACAGTTTCTCTTCTCTATCACAAATCCTTATATCAGGTCTGTTGTGCTTACATTTTATTGAGGTCTTCATTGGTGCATTCCACCAGTATTCCTTTTCATTATGAGTGGCTATGGCTTCTCTTCCATATTATGGGTTTTTATTTCTTTATCCTCAGGATTATCCTTCCGACGGACTTCATTATAGAGTGTCTTATCTACAACGTCATGTCTCATCGGTAGATAACACTGTCGTGATATTTTAGGACAACTGCTTATGATGTGGGTGATATCTTCAGTGTGAACTCCACAAAGGCTGCATCGGTTGTCACATTTTACTGCTTCTCCTGCAACTCTACCCCTTTTGTGCATCGGGTACTTGGTTGATACTTCTAGTTCTTGGATTGCAAACGCATACCCTTCAAAGTGAGAGGTAGCAAATCTGCTATTTGTCCATGATAAACTGTTTTCATGACCGATGTTATTATCATCACGGAGCTTTCTACTAACATATCCAGGCATAGACTTCTGCTCATATAGGCTCATCCATTCATCTGATAATATATTGCGGTAGAGTCATGTGACTTCTTTGGGCATGTATCCTAGGTTATCAGGCATGGTGAAGGGATGTACTTCGACACTTTGTGTTAAAAGATATTGCCGAAGGGATATGATGCAACATTCAAAGGCATTTTGGATTGATGTTAAACCTCTTTCGCCTTGTTTTCATTTTAGGTAGTGGTGGTCTACATCACTGTTTATGTGGAAATTATGTGTGCTTGCTAGAATTTTTGGGTTTTCTCATCAATGGCTCGGATCTCATCAAGCGTCCAATCAAGCAGCCAAAATGTTGGTATGAGTATTGGCACTGCAAATACATTGTGGGTCACTGTTTTATTGAATGCAGAGAGTTCTGAGGTCCAAATTTTCTTTTTTAGGCTGTAATATTCTTTAGTGACATGTACAGGTGCCACATTAAGCTATATTTTCATCCACCCCTAGATACCTGGAACATTCCTCGTCAAATACAGGAGAGACAATCAAATAATTTGATGGTGATGTTACTACTCTAGTTTATAGTTTTCACCTTTTTCGGAACCATATAGCAACATATATCCTGACCAAACACCAACCAAACATCCTTTGGGAATATTGTAACTAGGTCAAGGCTCTTTTTTAGCTCGTGCATATTCTTTGCATAAAGTTTCAAGTCATCCACAAAGACACAGTATGTATACATATACATATGTATGCATGTATGTATGCATGTGTGTATGTATGTATGTACGTATGTATGCATGTATGCATGTATGTATACATATATGTGTGTATGTAATTATGCATGCATGCATGTATGTATGTATGTATGTTTGTATACATGTATGTAGGTAATTATGCATGTATGTATTATGTATGTATGTATGTATGTATGTATGCATGTATGAATGAATGTATGTATGTATACATATATATGTGTACGTATGCATGAATGTATGTATCTATGTATGTAAGTATGAACGTATGTATGTATCTATGTATGAACGTAAGTGTGTATACATACATGTGTGTGTGTATGTATGTATGAATGTATATATGCATGTATGTATGTATATATGTATGTATATATGTATGTATGTATATACGTACGTATGTATGTATGAACGTATGTATGTATACATATATATGTGTATATATGTATGAATGTATGTATATATGTATGTATATATGTATGTATATATGTATGTATGTTTGTATGTATGTATGTATGTATGTATGTGTGTATGTATGCATGTATATATGTATGTATGTATGTATGTATGGAAGTATGTATGTATGTGTGTATGTATGTATATATCTATTATGTATGTATGTATGTATGCATGTCTGTATTTATGCATGTATGTATGTATGTATGTATGTATGTATGTATGTATGCATGTACGTACGTATACATACGTTTGAACTTCTCTCTCCTTTAAAGACCCAAGTTGTTTTCTTGCACATTTTTCTTATCCGGTTTATCTTAAAGCTTCCTTTAATATCTTTTCTGGTTAAATCATTCAGAAATTTAAGGATGAACAAATTAGTATTATATATGACATGCATTGTTAACTACTCTATTTGAAACATTCTACAGGTTAACTATTTGTGAGACGATAACTCAAGGTAGCTCGTACTTTATAAAATAGCAAATATGTAGGTTTATTGGGGAATATCATTCAGAGTGGGATGTTTCGGAAATTACAATTATCGGTAGAGATAAAATAGTTTATTCTGTTTTTTTTACTTGTCTCAGTCATTTGACTGCGGCCATGCTGGAGCACCACCTTTTAGTCGAGCAAATCGACCCCAGGACTTATTCTTTGTAAACCTAGTACTTTTTTTTATATCGGATCTCTTTTTCCTGAACCGCTAAGTTTCGGGGACGTAAACACACTAGCATATCAAGTGATGTTGGGGGAGGAAACAAACACACACACACACACACACACACACACACACACACACACACACACACACACACATATGTATATATACGACGGTCCTCTTTCAGTTTCCGTCTACCAAATCCACTCACAAGGCTTTGGTCGTCCCGAGGCTATAGTAGAATACATTTGCCCAAGGTGCCATGCAGTGGGACTGAACCCGGAACCATGTGGTTGGTAAGCAAGCTACTTACCACATATATTTCTCTTAAATCTCTTAAATCGACATTATGTGGTAAGTTGGTTTATATGAAAAGTTATCCGTGAATACAATGTTTTCTTTTGCATTAACCTTCTTATTGGTGTATATTTTTGCGGAACGAATGTTTGTGGGGGTGGGGAGAAAATGATAGGATATATGTTGAGAAGTGTTGGCAATTATACGAAGTCTGATCAATATGTATCCGGACTGTTGCAATGGTAATAAAGCAGAGTGATGCCGCTTGGTGCAGATTGACCTTGACATTGTGGTGCATGCGCTCTAAATTTTAACGTCCTAGCTCACTTCCGCTGTTTATAGCAATGCTTAGAAGGAATGTATAACGTGTGATCGTCGCATTGACCATGACAGAGAAAGTTGTCATGGTGACACCTGCTCAGAGGCCTACGGAAAGTTGCAGAAAATGTATGGAGAGGAGTGTATGAGTCTACGAGTGGTTCAGATGTTTCAAAGATGGACGAAAAATGTCGATATTGCCGAACGATCTGAGAAACCCGCAACCAACACAACTGAGAAAAACATCGCAGCTGTGAGTAGAATTCGTCGAATCACCATCCGTGAGTAATCAGAGGATGTGCAGATTAGTTACGGTTCAGTCCTGTCTATTATCACTGAAGAATTGGGTATGAGACACATGTCTGCAAAGTTTGTGCCAAAATTGCTTTCAGCTGAAGAAAAAGACACTTGGGTTTCAGTTGCACAAGATCTCCTTCATTGTATAAACTTTGCTTAGGCCTCTGAGCAAGTATCGCCAAGCTTTTGGCAAAACCTGATGCAGATTCTCTGCTCAACTTTCTGTCATGGTCAATGCGACGATCGCTCGCACACACACGTTCCGTCCGAGCACTACTGTAAACAGCGGAAGTGAGCTAGAACGTTAAAACTTAGTGCGCATGCACAGCAGAGTCCAATGTCAGTCTGTGCCAAGCGCCTTTGCTCTACATGCTTTTCCTTTGTTACTACGGCAATAGTCCGGATACTTATTGATCTGACCACGTATAGGGTGTTACAGAAATACAATATTGGGTTCAAATATTCTCACAAATCCAGCAATTTTGAGGAAGAGGATAATCGATTATATCGACCCCAGTAATTGATTCGTACTTATTTTATCGACCCTAAAAATGTGAAAGGTAAAGTCGACCCAGACGGCATTTGAACTCAGAAAGTAATGTTGCAAGAAATGATGTTGCAAGACATTAAGCGTTTTGTCCGGCGTTTTGTCGTATATTGGTTTCAAATTTTGCCACAAAAACAGCAATTTCGAAGGAGGTGGAAGTCATTCACATCGACCCCAGTGCTCAACTGGTACTTATTTTATCGACTCCGAAAGGATGAAAATCAAAGTCAACCCCGTCAGAATTTGAACTCAGAACCCCGGTGTGCAAACGATTCTGCCAGCTCGCAACCTTACAGGAATATAATGTGTGACAACAGCGTTCTCTTTTCCCATTTGGCGCTCAGTAGACCTGTGTTAGGTAGTTACCACTACAGATTGGCGCTCAATTAGTTTACTCCTCTAGTAATGTACTTTATTCACCGAGGAAGGATGGAAGAAGTGGGTGACCTCGGTCGGATTTGAACTCAGGATATAAAGACCTGGAACAAATACCATTTTTTCAATCGACGCTAAAAGAATTCAGCTATTGTATGTAACAGCTGGTAACTTAAATAAAAATAATGACTCACTACGTGGCACCTTGGGCAAGTGGCTTCTACTACAGCCTAGGACCGACCAAAGCTTTGTGAGTAGATTTGGAAGACGGAAACTGAAAAGAAGCCTGTCGTATATACATGTGTGTGTGTGTGTGTGTGTGTGTGTGTGTGTGTGTGTGTGTGTGTGTGTGTGTGTGTGTGTGTGTGTATTTGTGAGTCTGTGTTTGTCCCCCTACCATCGCTTGACAACCGATGCTTGTGTGTTTACGTCCCTGTAACATAGTGATTCGGCAAAACGGGCCGATACAGTAAGTATTAGGCTTACAAAGAATAAGTCCTGAGGTCAATTTGTTCGACTAAATGCGGTGCTCCAGCATGGCCGCAGTCGAAATTACTGAAACAGGTAAAAGAATAAACGAATTAAAGAATATTGAGAGTTGTAGTCCCTACGAACTTGAAATATCAATGAAGCGTCATATAAAATAGTCAAATAAATATAGGGAGAATTCACAAAAAAAAAAAAAAAAGACGAAAACAGATGGTGTAGAAAACAAACATATGTATTAGTTTAACGCTCGGAAAGTGAGAAAGTCTTTAACGTTTCGAGCCTACGCTCTTTCCACAAAAAGGAACGCGGAAAGAAACAAGGAGAGGAACAAGGAGAGAAAATAAAGAATGTGTAGTGGCTAGCGATCTATCATGTGTGTGTGTGTGTGTGTGTGTGTGTGTGTGTGTGTGTGTGTGTGTGTGTATAGGGAAAATTCACAAAAAAACAAAAGACGAAGACAGGTGTTCTTTAAGGTACAGCGTGTAGATACTCCAATGTTCGTTTTCTTGGAGTCAGATATAGAGGTCAATAATTCTTTTATGTTCTTATTCCGTCGAAAGGCTATAATGGGCGGCTGAGAAAATGTTTGTTTGAAACTGGGATATTTTTTCACCACATGTTGGTAACTTTCATGCAACACTTTTGAAATGCCAGCGAAACGTCGGTGCCAGTTAATCACTAAAGGAATTCTGTAATCTGTTGTATTTTGTTTGCTAAGAGTATCTACACGCTGTACCTTAAAGAACAGCCGCAAGAGAGGTAAGCCATGTTCATTGTGCAACAACATGAGTGAAGTGAATACCATCAAAAATCATAATAGAAATGTTATGATTTATACAGAAGGGGGAACCTGCAAAGATTCCCATTTAGTGTACGGTGCAGAATGCACGAAACATAACTTGATTTATGTTGGTTGTACAACGGAACAATTAAACAAAAGGTTTAATGGGCACAGATTCGACGTCAGGCACAAGAACAGTAGTTCAACAGAACTTGCTGAACATTTCGTTTCAAGCGGCTGCAATTTTGAAGAAGATTTGAAAGTGCACATTCTCAAAAAATATCCTGAATGTACCCCACTTTCACTTCTCAGAATGTATGAGGAGAAATATGTTTGCGGGTTATTGACATCACGCCCTGGAGGAATGAATAAGATGACAGGAGAATATCATCAAATTTATACAAAACTGTTTGATTGAATATTCTTCTTTCTCTCTTTTTCTTTTCTTTTTCTGTCGTCTTCCTTTTTCTTTCTTTCTTTCTGCTTATTAAAAAACTGACAAAAGCTGATGATGTCATTCTATCAACGTATGGACGCTGATTACTCACGTTCATAGTCTACGTTTGGTTTCTGAAATTTTGAATTTTCAATCACCTTTTGGTTTGAACTTGAGAAAGACAGACGTTCTGTAGAAATGTTGTTCAAATAATAATAATAATAATAATAATAATAATAATAATAATAATGATAATAATAATAATAAAATAACATCGAAAAATACCTTAGGAATAAGAACCCAGGTTCGAAATGTGTCCTCTGATGAAGGCTGGCGGGTATATCAGCCGAACAAACAAGATGAGGGACAAATATCCGTCAATTGTAAATAATGTAA
>NC_142944.1:12020328-12022828 GCF_046866305.1 Octopus bimaculoides | reverse complement strand
ACCCTTATGTTCAGTAGTCAAAGGACTTTGCGTTATACAAAACAGAATAGAAAACAATTATGACCAAATTAATTAGTATAATTTAAGCAAAAATTAACCATAAAAAGAACAATTTTATTGTTATGGTATTTAATGTATTGGTATTTGTCTATGTTATCAATATACACGCTACTGGCCATTTCGAGTTATTTCCCTTAGCTCGTGTTTGTCCATATATGTGTGCGCGTTGGATGTATATATATATATATGTATGTGTATTTATCTATGCGTGTATGAGTTTATATACTCTTTTACTCTTTTACTTGTTTCAGTTATTTGTCTTATTCTATCGGTCTCTTTTTGCCGAACAGGTAAGTTACGGGGGGGGGGGGAGTTCGGTTGTCCAGCGAAGTTGGTGGGGGGACAAACACAGACACACAAACATATACACACACACATATATATATATATACGACGGGTTTCTTTCATTTTCCGTCTACAAAATCCACTCACAAGGCTTTGGTCGGCCCGAGGCTATAGTAGAAGATACTTGCCCAAGGTGCCACGCAGTGGGACTGAACCCAGAACCATGTAGTTGGTAAGGAAGCTACTTACCACACAGCCACTCCTGCGCCTATATATATATATATATATATATATATATATATATATATATATATATATATATATATATATATATATATATATATATATATATATATATATATATATATATATATATATATATATATATATATATATATATATATATATATATATATATATATATATATATATACAGTAATCCCCCGACTATCGCAGGTGTTGCGTTACACCTCACCCCACCCCACCCGCGATAGGTAAACCGCGATATGGCGAGGGATTACCGTATGCATATGTGTGTGTGTGTGTGTTTGTGTGTGTGTGTGTGTGTGTGTGTGTGTGTGTGTGTGTGTGTGTGTGTGCGTGCGTATCTGAGTGTGTCTGTGTGTATGCAAATAACATATGAAAGTTTATACGTATGTTTTCGTGTATATGTATCTTACACACACACACACACACACACACACACACACACACTCACACACACACACATCGATATGCATTTCGCATTTGTATAATTCGATAAGCGTAACGAACATCAAGCGATTATTTGTAGTAGTAAAATAACATACAATCACCAGCGGAAGATCAGTAAATAAATAAAAATGACACAATCATTATGATAACATACAATTAAAACAGGCGGTGTTACATAAACCTTTTAAATAATTTAATTCACTATTTTATTGCTTTTATTATTATTATTATTATTATTATTATTATTATTATTATTATTATTATTATTATTGTCATTGTTATTATTATTTTTAATCTAGTTTTTACTTTTTATGAATGAGGGCGGGGTGAATGAAAAAGGGAAACAACTTCCCTACATCCGCAATAGGTAAGGTCATGGCACTCCGTCGGTTACGACGACGAGGGTTCTAGTTGATCCGATCAACGGAATAGCCTGCTCGTGAAATTAACGTGCAAGTGGCTGAGCACTCCACAGACACGTAGTTCTCGGGGATATTCAGCGTGACACAGTGTGTGACAAGGCTGACCCTTTGAATTACAGGCACAACAGAAACAGGAAGAAAGAGTGAGAGAAAGTTGTGGTGAAAGAGTACAGCAGGGTTCGCCACCATCCCCTGCCGCAGCCTCGTGGAGCTTTAGGTGTTTTCGCTCAATAAACACTCACAACGCCCGGTCTGGGAATCGAAACCATGATCCTACGACCGCGAGTCCGCTGCCCTAACCACTGGGGTATTGCGCCTCCAATAAGTAAGGTAAAGTATTTTCAATCCCCTGTCTACATAAATACTAATCCTTTCTTCTGGTGGCACAAGGCCGCGAATTTGAGGGGAGGGGACTAGTTGATTACATCAACCCCAGTGTTTCATTGGTACTTAATTTATCGACCCCGAAAGGATGAAAGGTAAAGTCGACCTCGGCAGAATTTGAACTCAGAACGTAAGGTCAGATTAAATGCCGCTAAGCATTTTGCCTGGCGTGCTAACGTTTCTGCCAGCTCGTTGCCATGTATACATGAAAAAAAGAAAGATTTCAAATTTTTGCCACAAGGGCAGCTTGGGAGAAGGGATTAAGTTGATTACATCGATCCCAGTGCGTAACTGCTATATAAAATTTATCGATTTCGAGAAGATGAAAGGCAAAGTCCACCCCGGCGGGATTTGAACTCAGAACGTAACGGCAGACGAAATACTGCAAAGCATTTCGCCCGGCGTGCCAACGATTCTGCCAGCTCGCTGTCTTAGTATACCTGAATAATAAATGAATAACAACGTGGAATTGCCAAGTTAACACATTAAGTCGTCAGATCTCATATCTCACCTAAGAGTCTCACGCATTATGTAGGTGTGTGTGTGTGGATGAGTAAGTGTGTATGCACGCGTGCTTGTATGAATGTAAGTAATGTATGTGTATGTGTCTATGTATGTATGTGTGTATGCATGTA
>NC_142944.1:12007828-12015328 GCF_046866305.1 Octopus bimaculoides | reverse complement strand
ATAAATTAAGTACCAGTGAAACACTATGGGTCAATGTAATCGACTAGTCATCTCCCTTGAAAATTTTCAGACCAAGTGTCTATAGTAGAAAGGATTATTAATAACTTTTTCGCTCTTAAGCTTTCATGGTATACATTTATTCACTAGTAACATATCATGAAAGCTAAGACACTCTATTCCCACCTGACAATGATACTACGAAGACGTGAATGTTTAAAACTAAATCTAAAACCGTGTGTTAAACCGCCACTTCCTTAAGTTCTTCTCCGGAAACATCAAATTGATAGTGGTTTAAAACAAACGTAAACCAGCAAATCCCTAAGATTATCATTAATTACAAACAAGAAAGACCCTTAAAACTTAAAAGGTTGGTAAGCCTAAAATTACAGAGGATAAAGGGATCTGTTAGGTGATGAACAACAACCTACTTGTCGCGACATCCAACCACGCCCACTCTAATACAGACGAGATTACTCTTCGTCTCTCCCTAAGTTTCCCCAGCAATGCACCGTCCACTCGCAGCTTAGACACTGCATACCAAACCTGCATTGAATAGAGACCTTGAGAATATTCCATTCTTGGTTCTTTTAACAAGAAAATTCAAGCACTATTCATATCAGTAAAACACTATCATATCATACTCTCACTAAACTGCCTGGCACTCAGCTAGAGCCCTTACTGTTGCTCTAAATCAGTGTTTCTCAACAGATTTTTTGATACCTACAGATCCACTTTGATTTCTCTTTTATTTGGATGTACCCACCTGGCCATCCGATGTTTTATAAAATCGTATTTTTTTTTATATATAATTAAATATTATTATTATGTCTAGAGAGAGTCATTCTCTTTTAGTGCCTTATCAATTTAACACACTCACCGGTCTGATTTCCATTCATTTACTTATTTATTTTTTCTAATATTTCCTTGCGTCTTGTAGCCTTTTCAACAGTCGTCGACTCTACCCGTTATTGGAACTGCATTTTTTTAAATAAAGCACTAAAAGAGAATGTCTCTCTCCAGACACAATAGAATATGCTTCAACACACGAACTCACATAAAGAATCTTGCAAACCAAATACAAAAACGAAATAAACATTGTATAAACAAAATTGTTAAAATATTTTGTGCATTGTGGAAGTATAACCAATTAATTGCAGATATATTTCAACAACAAAATCTTCTATGGACCCCCAAGAGCCATACGGACCCTGGTTGCGAACTGCTGTTCTAAATGGTGGGACTTCCACCATTTGGAGCGATATCTTTAGCACAGCTAGAAATGCATCTCAAAAAACTAGACCTTCTCTTTAAGATTAGATATTTTATACCACTTCTATTAGTTGCTGACACTGTGCAAGGCTTAACTGAAACCCGCAATACAATATTGCGCCTGGGTCGCATCTGAAAGACATTGTCATTCCATCACTAACAGATGCACAGCAACCTCTAGCCTATAAGTTTGCTGTCTTCTCCCTGTTCTTATATCGCTACTTTAACGGGTGAGAGGTACCAACTGGATTTCCCAAATGCACCAATGCGGGCATGGGCAAACAACATCAGATCTTCCAGATTGTATCTGAATAGCGTGTTCTGTAGGCCAGTAGACAGGGGTGGTGTAGGTTGTCTACAATTCAAAGTCGTTGGCTATACCGACTAGCAATTTGTGTTCTGTACGGTCGACCTAGATAGGCAACATAGATAGAAAGCTGGTCACTGAAAGCTGAGCGTATTTTTGGCGGCGCGCCAAGTTTACAAGCCCCAGATTAAAGATCTAATTAAGGGGAAGTTGATGAAGGCAGTCATCAACAACCGGTGGTAGTTAGTCCTATTAGGTTAGAATTGAAAAAAGCTAGGCTAGAAGTGATTAGGCTTAGTAAGGAAATGTGGTAAAGAATTCAGGAGTAGAGATTGAACTAGTTAATAAGCACTTAGAAATGGATTGTAAGTGACATCCTAGCGGCGAGATTGGCCTTTGACTGATTATTCAATGCTAAGCATGAAGGTTACAATGTCGGAGCTATGGTGGATGTTCTAAGATATGGGAAAACAAAAAGCCATTTGATGCGCCCCGAAGGCTGGGGTGTAACGCGATAACAAATCCACAGTTTGGTCTTTGACGGAACGGGAGGGGCGCATGCTATTCGATTCCAAGTAGATCTCTACAGTTTTTCAGTGGCACTTCTCTCAACTGTTTGGAGTGGACGGTGGACCAGAGATGAAGGTTGACTTTACCTCTATACCCTGCCGCAGCTCTCGACCGGGGATGCGGAATAATATGATAAGCCGATAACAGCTGGAAGTGATGAAGGACCAACGATGGAGAAATCGCCAGGGTAGGATGGTCGGTCCGATGAGCTTTATCGTCATACACCAGGCTTATTAGGGAACCCCTTGGAAGTTGTTTACTGCAGCAAGACGGAAGGATTTTCCTGTCTAGCGAAGCGAAGTACATTGGTACTTCTGAGAAAGGACGCGAACAAGAGGTATCATTCTAACTTCAGACTCATAACTCAAATATAGAGTTGAAAATTTTGGCCCACTCGTTAGCAAAAAGGTTAACGCAACAGTTCTATATTTAAGAGATGAGGAATTAGGTGCATTATTTACACTATTTACATTATTTACATTCAACGGATATTTGTCCTCATTCTCTGACCTTTGAGCTTCATAAACTCCTTAATTTGGCGTGTCTTCACCATTTCTTAATCTGGCGTGTCTTCACCAGTGTTAACAACAAAAAAGATGAGGGCAAATGTCCGTTGAATGTAAATAATGTAAATAATGTAAATAAGGCAGGTTAGCGCTAGTCGATACTCTGGTAGATGAGGCACAAACATGCGCCATATCAAGCAGATCTGCCTACGATAACCTCTACCTCACGCGATACATCATAGGGTAAATGAAGAACCTGGCATGGTTGGGCCTCTGCTTAGTTTAGATCAGTCGAGAGCATTTGACAGAGTTGACCATCAATAATTGGAAGTTGTCTTGAAGGCAGCTGGTTTCGGTCCCATTTTCAGTAGCTGGATTGTTGCAATTTACCAAAGAGATTTGTTCGGTGGTCAGAATAAATGGCACGGGTCAGAACCGTTTAGTAACATGAACTCTTTCCGTCAAGGACGCTCCTCTCTCTCCAATTCACAGCAACAATGCTCTTCTCAGTACGTGTGATGTACCAGTAAAGACAATCTTTTGCATTTCCTGCATGGATGGTAAACCAGGGATCATTCTTAGATAATTTTCGCTTCCTTTTTTTGATCATTCCAAGTGTTCCTACAATCACTGGTGTGCTTACTACCTGCAGCCTACGGTACCATGTTATCTGTTCTTTTCACCTATCTAATACTTTCCTGATTATTCTGGCCGTGCCAAGGAGGCAAACCTTTTGTAACAGTTCTATATATTCTTCTTGGTGCCTTCTGATACTGTTTTCAAGGACCCAGCAATAACTGGCACTATCTTCACCTTCTTCATTTTCCATAGTCGGGCTATTTCGTACTTAAGCGGATTGTATTTATGTATCTTTTTGCCTTACTTCTTGACTATTCATAGGTCAAAGGGGTATGCAACATCAACTGTATCGCATATGTGGTGCACCTTGTCCACCACCTCTAGGTCCGGTTTGTTATGCTCTAACGCCTAATCTGTTTAGATTGAGAAAATCCCAGAGGATTTTGCTAGACTCCGATTCTTTCTGCGGTTTGTGCTCATACCACGGCTTGCCTCTCTCTAGTCCCCACTTTTCTCAGTTTCCAGTGTGGCACTTTCACTATCTGGTCGTGTTTCCACAACTTGTAATGGCTTGAGACACGTCTAGGGCATTCGTTCGTGATATGGGCAATGGTTTCATCCACTCTATTACAGATGCGGCACAGCAGAGACACTTGCTCATTCCCCAGGTTGACCCTTCAGTTCGTGACCAAAGCTTGGTCCTGCACTGCCAGTATAGTGCTCTCGGTCTCTTTTTTCAATGTTCCTTTCTTCAGCCATTTCCACGTATTTTTTCCAGCAACTTCTGTTGTGGCTACATGGAATTGATTGTGTAGTCCCTTCTCGTGCAATTCTTCTTCATGTCCTTTTTGTACTTCTTCCTTCGTTTTTCCTGTATTCTCTGGTTTCAATACTCCCTCGTTCCTAACTGTCACTAGCAAGGTTTCCTTACTCTGGGCTAAGTATCTCATTACGCTCTCGAGTTCGATACTCATGCAGTCTTCCACACTTATCAGTCCTCTTCCTCCATTTGCTCTCTTCATGTATAGGCAATAAGTGTCTGCATGTAGATGATGGGTTCCATGCATTGTTCGGAGATTTCTCGACTTTCTGTTCATCTCCTTTAGTTCCTCCTCTGTCCACTTCAGGATTCCAGCGCCATACCGCACTACTGCGACTGCGCGTGAGTTTATTGCCGAATTATTATTATTATTATTATTATTATTATTATTATTATTATTATTATTATTATTATTAATAATAATAATAATGATAATAATAATAATGATAATAATGATGATGATAATAATAATAATAATAATAATAATAATAATAATAATGATAATAATAATAATAATAATAATAATAATAATAATAATAATAATAATAATAATAATAATAATAATAATAATAATGATAATAATAGTCAAAACGAAGAGCGCGATTTTAGATGTTTTATTTTTTGAACAACATTTCGACAGAACGTCTGTCTTTCTCAAGTCCAAACCAAATGGTGATTGAAAATTCAAAATTTCAGAAACCAAACGTAGACTATGAACGTGAGTAATCAGCGTCCATACGTTGATAGAATGACATCATCAGCTTTTGTCAGTTTTTTAATAAGCAGAAAGAAAGAAAGAAAAAGGAAGACGACAGAAAAAGAAAAGAAAAAGAGAGAAAGAAGAATATTCAATCAAACATTTGAGACAAAGTTACTGAAGACATTCAAATCCCTTCATGGTCATGAACCAATACTCTGGTTACGGTTCATTGACGACGTATTTTTTGTCTGGGAAGGATCACAGGATAGTTTAATGGACTTCTTGCATTTCTGTGATTGTTTTGCTAGAAACTATGGCTTTAAGTCCAATATAAAATTTACGTCTAGTTTTTCAAAAACTAGCGTTGAATTTTTGGACACGAAAGTCAAGTTTTCTGGAGGCAGAATAATGACAGAGTTATTTTGCAAGCCAACGTCATCCCACATATATCTCCACCGCCGCTCCGATCATCCACATCATCTTATTCGGTCAAATCCGAAATCCCAATTTTTGAGGATAAAACGGATTTGCACTGACATAGGGGATTACTGGAAACATGCAAATGCTTTTGTATGTCATTATGTTAAACGAGGTTACAGTGAATCACGTTTAAAGGAAATAGCAAGTGAAATAGCTAAGATTGGCAAAGATAGTAAAACCTACATGCCTAATCTTAGCAAACAAAATACAACAGATTACAGAATTCCTTTAGTGATTAACTGGCACCGACGTTTCGCTGGCATTTCAAAAGTGTTGCATGAAAGTTACCAACATGTGGTGAAAAAATATCCCAGTTTCAAACAAACATTTCCTCAGCCGCCCATTGTAGCCTTTCGACGGAATAAGAACATAAAAGAATTATTGACCTCTATATCTGACTCCAAGAAAACGAACATTGGAGTATCTACACGCTGTACCTTAAAGAACAGCCGCAAGAGAGGTAAGCCATGTTCATTGTGCAACAACATGAGTGAAGTGAATACCATCAAAAATCATAATAGAAATGTTATGATTTATACAGAAGGGGGAACCTGCAAAGATTCCCATTTAGTGTACGGTGCAGAATGCACGAAACATAACTTGATTTATGTTGGTTGTACAACGGAACAATTAAACAAAAGGTTTAATGGGCACAGATTCGACGTCAGGCACAAGAACAGTAGTTCAACAGAACTTGCTGAACATTTCGTTTCAAGCGGCTGCAATTTTGAAGAAGATTTGAAAGTGCACATTCTCAAAAAATATCCTGAATGTACCCCACTTTCACTTCTCAGAATGTATGAGGAGAAATATGTTTGCGGGTTATTGACATCACGCCCTGGAGGAATGAATAAGATGACAGGAGAATATCATCAAATTTATACAAAACTGTTTGATTGAATATTCTTCTTTCTCTCTTTTTCTTTTCTTTTTCTGTCGTCTTCCTTTTTCTTTCTTTCTTTCTGCTTATTAAAAAACTGACAAAAGCTGATGATGTCATTCTATCAACGTATGGACGCTGATTACTCACGTTCATAGTCTACGTTTGGTTTCTGAAATTTTGAATTTTCAATCACCTTTTGGTTTGAACTTGAGAAAGACAGACGTTCTGTCGAAATGTTGTTCAAAAAATAAAACATCTAAAATCGCGCTCTTCGTTTTGACTATTTACCTTCGTGAAGAGTTACGTCAATCCTTTTTTTAAATATAATGATAATAATAATAATAATAATAATAATAATAATAATAATAATAATAATAATAATAATAATAATAATAATAATAATGATAATAATAATAATAATAATAATGAATAAAAGTTTAGGAAGGTATAACAATGCATTATATAACAAAAAATGGACTGTATACCTGTTGTAACTTGGTAAACTGTAGTCCGATAATAAATTCAAGAACAACTTCATCACAAAGAACAGTAGACTACCTAGATTTTATCACCTCATTAAAACACAAGAATAGCAACACGACCCAGATTAGACGAATCGTCTCCAGCGTGGAAGGACCTCTATATAAAATATCCTGGTTACTTTCTCACATCTTGAAACCCATACTCTCCACCTTTCCGGGACACGTCAAGAACTCCGACGAAGTCATTAAAAGACTGCACCAATTACCCCCAGACCAACTCAGGCAAAACGGATACGCCTAAAGTCTTGACGTTGTCTCAATGTACACAACGGTACCAGCACACTCAGCGGTCAACCTATTGACTGACTGCATAATAACGTCCAACACCGAATGCTTCGGACTTACCGCAGCTGATATCCACCAACTTTTGTCCATCATCGTGGACAACACCTACTTCACTTTCCAGGACCATATATACAAACAGACAACAGGTCTCCCCATGGGATCCAGTCTCTCGGGCCTACTAACCATCACTTATATGTGCCATCCAGAACGTCGAGCACTCAACATCTGCCGCTCATGCGACTTCTTCACCAGGTACGTAGATGACATCCTCATACTCACAACCTCACGTGAAGAGGCTGAAAGAATATTCACAACGTTCAATAACATGGACATGAACATAAAGTTCACTATAGAACATCCCAACATCACTGGATCGCTATCACTACTTGATTTCAAACTGAATATAACGGAAGAAGGGGAAATTCACACCGAGTTCTACAGGAAAGCAGCCAGTAGAGATATGTTTGTCCAATACAATTCAGCACTTCCACTCGGTGCCAAAATAGGATACGCCAGAAACGAACTTGCACGCATCCAAGGCAAATGCAGCAGAACGGAG
>NC_142944.1:11960328-11997828 GCF_046866305.1 Octopus bimaculoides | reverse complement strand
ATTTTTATGCATATCAATAGTATGTAGTTTTTCCCCGGACGATTCGATAGCTCCGTAATTCTATCAACCGTCGTCTTTTGTCGCCTGCTTCGTTCTGCGTTCCTTCCAACTATGAAAATGTTTCAGGTTACCTAGCAATAAGCAACTATCTTAAAGTGTTGCTTTATTTTTCTCTCCTTTTCTTGACAAGGCTTTCGTCGGCTGAATCTCAATGCGTTGCGAAATTATCCATTTACAGTATTAGTAAACACATTTGTGCTTTATATATACTTGTGTGTGAGTGTGTGGATTTGGTTGTGTATATATATTTATGCTTATATATTTGTGTGTTGATTTAATTGTGTATATAGATTTGTGCTTATATATTTGTTTGTGTATTTAGCTGTGTTTATCTTAAGTTTTTCTATCACAACTAGTCGAGGTTTTGATATTTCATATTTAGGCGTCCCATATCATGGAAAAGGTTTCGGAGGTGAAGGATCGGGGTGAAAAAAAAAGGAACACTGATCTAAAAAAAAATTTGTTTTTCAAAATCGTTATTTTCGATATTCATAATATATTAAATTTTAGGAGTCAGATGATTACATCCTCGGTAGTTTTAAAAGACAATATGGTGCGGTTTAAGGAAGATTTGGCTGCTAGTTCTAGCACGTTAATTAACCTCATAGTTTCCCTCTATGTATGTGCTGCAGAAGTGTGTGTGTGTGAGCAAAAGGGGAATGAGTGTTGTTTCAGGGGTTCTCAACCATTTTTAACTCTGGACCCCTTTAATTACTATTTTATTCTGGTGGACCCCCAAAGCCATTCAATGCTTAAAAATTAGTTTTATTAAAACTTCTTTCAAAATTCCTATTTTGTTTTTCTCACATTAACTTGTTTAGGTTGAACTATGTAAAATGTTAGGGAAAGGAACCTACCTGTTTCTTTCAATACATACATCTATTGCAGGGGTTCCCAGCCATTTTTTTTTTTTTATCTATGAGCCCTTTGATTACTATTTTATTCTGGTGAACCCCCTTAGCTATTTGATATTTAAAAACTAGTTTTATAGAAACTTCTTTCACAATTCCTATTTTGTTTTTCTCACACATTAACTTGTGTAGGTTGAACTATGTAAAATGTTAGAGAAAGAGACCTAGCTGTTTCTTGCAAGTGCAATACGTACGTCTGCAACAACATTTTCCCAGGAGCCCTCAAAATATTATTGTGGATTCCCAATTTACTATTCTGTTTCCCGGACCCCCCCAAAATCTTATATGGACCCCGGTTGAGAGCTATTGGGTTAAACATTCGTTCATTCATGCTTCGATAGTTACATCGACTCTAAAGCAGAACAAAACTAAAATAATTTTTTTTTAAATGAACAAAGAACATTTTTTACTCTTTGTATTAAGTTTTGAAGTCGATTCAAATAAATTAGTTGAAAATATTTCCAATAGTTCTATCTGTTAATACAACCTGTTAATGATTGAGCGAGCAGCGGAACATGTAGTCGATTGGGTATTAAAAGTTAACAGCTGAATCTCCATGGAACAATATTCGTTCTTCTTTCTGGCATTTCAAATGTCAGAAGAAAGGACCACATTAAATAATGCACTTATTAATTTCAATAAATAATGGAGGTGGCCACAGCTGAAATAACTTTCTGAATTTTGTTTCTGCTCGGTCACAACTGACCTGTGACAAACTTCAACAGGCATATTGATTTCGTTATAGAAAAATCTGATAATTTGTTTTTGTTTATACATTATCGCATGGTTGTAAGTTCTGCGTGTGTTTTTCATGCAACAGGTGGCTGCCGCACTAGCCTTAAATTAAGAGCATTAAACAAAGGGAGTGGGGAAGCAAAAAATAATAATAATTTCCCTTGGTGCCAAAAGCTAATTGAAGAAACATTCAGGCGTGTGGTAAGCGGCTTAATTCCCAACCACATAGATCCGGGTTCAGTTCCACCATGTGGCACTCCGAGCAAGTGTCTTCTTCTATCCCAGGGTTGACCAAAGCTTTGCGAGTGGATTTGGTAGGCGGAAACTTAAAGAAGCCCATCGAATAAATAAATACACACACACACACACATACACACGACGGTCTTCTTTCAATTTTCGTCTACCAAATTCACTCAAAGGGCTTTGGTCGGCCCGAGGCTATAGCAGAAGACAGGCGGCCAAGGTGCCACACAATGGGACTGAACCTGGAACCATGCAGTTGGGAAGCAAACTACTTACCACAGACTCACTCCTATATATATATATATATATATATATATATATATATATATATATATATATATATATATATATATATATATATATATATATATATATATATATATATATATATATATATATATATATATATATATATATATATATATATATATATATATATATATATATATATATATATATATATATATATATATATATATATATATATATATATATATATATATATATATATATATATAAACAAACTTAAGAATGGAGAAAATCGTCTTTAATTGGTGATTACACCATGCAGTACTTACGATTGTTTTTGTTGATTCAAAAACTACCGTAGATGTTTATTCCACTTGCATTCATTGATATTTGACCGTTGGATATGGTTTGCCAAAATCCGTTTAACATTGAGTGCTTTATACGAGGTACGTGCTGAAAAGTTCCTGGCTTTAGGTAAAAGAAAATCCGGGAGGATCAGTTTATTATGATTTTATTCAACACGTCCCCTTCTCAGATTCACACACTTATTGCAACGGGTCCTTCAGTTTTTCTGATAACCCTGTGAAAGAACACGGAAGGTTGGACTTTCTACCAGGCCTTTTCGTGATACCCTTGAAGCCGGTAACTTTTCAGTACCTTCTCGTGTACACACACACTCAGACACATACATACGAGGAACCTTTTAGGGCCCCTCGTAAATCTCTACCTGAATTTTAAAATTTCTTTTTACTTATTCTTTTTTTTTGTGTGTGTGTCCCCGTCCCACCTCTGCTTGATAGCCGGTTTTGGTTTGTTTATGTCCTAGTAACGTAACGATTCGGCAAACTGAACCGTTAGTACTAAGTTTAAAAAAGAGAATAAGTACTGGGGTCGAGTTAAGGCACTGCCCCAGCATGACCACACTCCGATGACTAAAGCAAGTAAAATATATATATATATATATATATATATATATATATATATATATATATATTGATATACTTTCTTTATTAATTAATTGTTCAGTCCTAACTGTTAGATTAATCCTGAGACCAAAACTGGTCATTATCGGCGAGCGCGCATTTTCTTCTCTGATTTTCGCGAATGAAATCTCTGGAGATCCAACTTTTTATGAAGAACTAGTATGGACTATCTTGCTACTTTTACATAATTATATTTTCATGCTTATATGTATTAACAATTATTATGTTTTCATGACAAATAACTGTCTGTCTATCGTGTTTTCATCATTATTTCCATTAGTGGGGCCGGTTCATTACCCACAGCTAACTTGTGTTTACTTCGATTCCGTCTTCCATCCATCATTTCACGTTTAATTTGTTTTTAAGTATTCATTCTGATCAGTCTGCATCAATTCAACGCCTTTTGAAGTTGCATACATACATACATACATACATAGATTCGTAAATTGAAAATTTACTCATACATTCATTCCTACGTATTTTCAGTCATTGGACTGCGACCATACTGGGGCACTGCTCTGAAGTGTTTTAATCGAACGAGTCGATGCCAGGACTTATTCTATCGGTTTAACATGCTGAACCGCTAAGTTACGAGGATGTAAACAAACGAACACCGGTTGTCAAACGAACACCGGTGGTGAGGCACACACACACACACACACACACACACACATATATATATATACGACGAGCTTCTTTCAGTTTCCTTCTACCAACAGCCCGAGGCTATAGTAGAAGGCACTTACCCAAGGTGCCATTCAGTGGGACTGAACCCGGAGCCACGTTGCAAGAAAGCACGCTACTTGTCTCTATACTTCGATCTCTGGCGGTTTTGATGATGATATTTTGGTTGGTGTTCGAACAGGTGAATTACTTCTTGCTCATTGAAATAAGATCGTAAGCGCCTGACTGTTTCACAAACGCGTGTGGCCTTTTTATGTAATTCTCAAGTGGGAAATCAGTATGATACTCTCTGCCTGCTAAATCTGAAACTTGCGACTACAACCTATTCAGTGGACTTCCACACAGTTTCCGTCAATCCATTTTCAATTCGCATAGCTTTGAGTCGACTCGCGCAATCGTAAAAAAACACTGGCTTAAGATTGACAACGTAATGGCTTGGACCCCTGAGATTGTGACTGAGAATCAACGCTGTTACTCTTTCGGTCGTGTGTTTGCGTATTTAATTGTATGTAGCTTTTCTTCTGATTGCTTCCGTGGTTCCTTATTTAGACTCAGCTCAGCCCTAGTTGACAGCTTACGATCAAAGGCCTTTCAATTATGATCGTGTGTGTGTGTATGTATATCCCTTCCGGGTTTGCTAAACGGATGCCAATTACGTGCCAACCTCGATTAAATGTGTGTGGTCTGATATTAGAAATCGGCCGCATTGTCTTGCTACCGAAAACGGGGTATTATAATTCGCTCGAGTTACATTCCTTGCACTTTACTCTATACTGTGAATAAAAAAAAAATGGACGCAGCCTGGATTTTGTCGGGGTTGAGACTCATATTAAAATTAGATCCATCATTAACTTCCTATTTTGAGTTTGTATACTCTTTACTCTTTTACTTGTTTCAGTCTTTTGACTGTGGCCATGCTGGAGCACCGCCTTTAGTCGAGCAAATCGACCCCAGGACTTATTCTTTGGAAGCCTAGTACTTATTCTATCAGTCTCTTTTGCCGAACCGCTAAGTTACGAGGACATAAACACACCAGCATCGGTTTTCAAGCGATGTTGGGGGGACAAACACAGACATACAAACACATACACACATACATATATCTATACATATATACGACAGGCTTCTTTCAGTTTCCGTCTACCAAATCCACTCATAAGGCTTTGGTCGGCCCGAGGCTATAGTAGAAGACACTTGCCCAAGATGCCACGCAGTGGGACTGAACCCGGGACCATGTGGTTGGTAAGCAAGCTACTTACCACACAGCCACTCCTGTATGTGTATATTACATACATATAGGTTGTTCGTGGGTTAGTAGAAGACAAATGCCCAAGGTGCCACGCAGTGGAGCTGAATCCGGAACCGTGTGGCTGAGCAGCAAGCTTGTTACCACACAGCCACGCCTGCGCCTATAGTATATTTTATTTTTCTAGGCGGTGCCCCAGCCTGATTGCAGTCCGATGACTGAAAAAAGAAGATAAAAATATTTCTCCTTTCTCAGTCTGATTGTTGTTATTCTAAAACCCTGCCCTGATTAGTTATGTGAACTCGCATATTGAATGATAATATGTATGAAAAAGCACGACTCTCGGAGTAGGGCAGTCTCAGTCACGTTATAGGCCCTCGGGGGAAAACCATGCACTGGGTTCTATATTTATTTATTGATAGTAGGCTACAGCATACATAGACTAGTATTGGAATCCCACGCTCAAACAGAGTCCAATTTATTTATGTCATATGACGGCTCTGCTTCGAAGCTATGCGCATTAACTCATATTTTCCTTTCGCACAATTTCATTGAAAAAGGTTTTGCGTAGACATGTTGGCATGGTTGAAGTTCTACACGAGTTGAACAGTGAGAACGAATAAGCTCCCCCCCCCCACCACCACCACCACCACACACCCCTCACATAATGGCAAAACGAACTTTTTAACTATTCAATTATCGGAAACAACTAGAATCAATATGGTCGCTCAGCCCACTGGAGAAAAAAAAACAACCGTTTCTTCTTGAAAGCTCATCCGCTAGTCCTTAAAAATTGGTTATGTTTGATATAATGTTACAGCTGAACATCTTCGAGCGTCGCTTTTTTTCTATTGGAGCTTGTCTAATGCTAAACAAACTTAATGAAACAAGTTGGGTTCATACATATTCTGAATTTAGATGTACACGTGATCTATATTTGTTTATTCACGCTCATACACTCATTGTACATGCGCATCTTGTACTTTTTGTGTATGTTTGTTGGTAGGTGTGTGTGTATATATATATATATATATATATATATATATATATATATATATACACTTATACACACACCTACCTATCTAAATAATCAAACTGAATATATTCATGAACACGTGTGTATGTGATTCTTATCGCTGGTGACATAAATACAATATAATGTAGAGATACGGGCAAGCACACTTTTTACAATATACATCAGACACAGATATAGTCCTGAAAGCAATCAATCCCCCCCCCACACACACACACACAAAAACATACACACATACACACACACACAAACATTCTGCTTCAGGCATTTGCTCATTCGTATCCAATTTGTTATATATTTAGTATCCGCACGAAATCCAAATGGCTCTATTTGAAATAACAGTGGTAATGTAAGCTATTTAGCTCCAGGTTAATTATTGGACAAATCTATGCTCTAAGACCATCTCATCACTTTAGGAGATGCTAAAAACTGTATTCTCTTATGTGCCCCACACGTAAGATGGTAGGTTTAGTTTGAGGAAAGATTTTACCAACTTTTTGCCTAAGGCAAAAACGATGTGGTTGTGGTAGTTTTGATATTAAATTAATAGTATTCTTGGTAATGAGCATCTATGCGATATAATTTGATTAAGAGAAGGAATATAACTTGAAGTAGCATCGCTACATGTGACAGACAAAAGTTCCGAAATGGCGCCTAGCTATAGATAGATTGATTGATTGATTTTAATCGGAAACAAAATTCAGTAGAACAGTGTGAAGTTCTGCTACTTAGCATTTCCATTAATTCTTAATGGACGAAAATCTAATTTGATTGTTCGACATTAATGCTAGATATTGCGATATTGCTAAATATTTAAATCGATGTAGTACCATTCCACTAGCTCAGCGGTACAAGATCTTTTCAGCTTCAAAGCACTCAGGAAATATATAATAATTTAAGAAAATGTAAATATAGAAAACTGTTGTTTATCTTGTTTTACCTTGTGAAGGTATATGGCTCAGTGGTTAGAGCGTCGGGCTCGCAATCATGTGATTGTGAGTTCGATTCCTGTTGCGTTCTTGAGCAAAACACTTTATTTTATGTTGTTCCAGTTCACTCAGCTGCGGGAAATAGTTGCGATGTCACTGGTGCCAAGCTGTATCGGCCTTTCCTTTTGTGTGAAGAGAGGAGGCTGGTATGCTTAGGTAACTGCTGATCTTCCATGAAAAGAACCTTTCTTGGATTTGTGCCTTGGAGGGGGACTTTCTAGGTGCAATCCCATGGTCATTCATGACCAAAGAGGGTCTTTATTTGTGTCAACAAAATCATGATTAGCACAGTTTTCGAGGTGTTAGCTGTACGTTAGAATGGATTATCTAAAACCTAATACTTTTTAAAAACTGGATGCGCCTTGCAACGAATTGTTTGAGAATCGCTGCACTAAATTTTGGTAATAATTTAAGGAACTTCTACGCAATGGCTCGAACTACTAGGAATAGTAACCAATATCCCTTAAATCACAAGTTTTCAAAAAGATTCATAGCAAGATATACTGGACAATGTAGTTCCTGATAATGATATCTGCTCAATCAAAGTTGGCGAGGTTAAACGAAAAATCATCCAAAACTCTTAGCTGTTGATCATCAGTTTACTTTGGTCTTTTAAGTTTTGCATTTGCCGTTTTCTTTTTCCAAAACACTAGTTTCGATCCTTGACTCCTGATAATTATTTACTGAGTAAAAAGATCGTTAGGTGAACTACATAATTTGAAAGGACATCCTACATCTTGTCACGTCTCTGCTGCTTCTGCTTGAAGATTACATTCATTAATTAAATATAGGTGTAACCTGTGGAATACTCGCTCAGTCAGTCGAGTGCGTGTGTGTGTGTGATTTAAAAATAAAGTGGAAAAGAAAGGAAGCGGCAGGAACCAAACCTAATTACTCAGTGATTATTGCTGTTAAATTAAAGTAACTCGAGAAATAGACACGGCAAGGAGTGTGACTACTTCATATGACTAAACTTGCTTTTGTTCATCTTTTGTTATCCAAATGGAATCGTAGGAAGGAGACGTGTGAACATGTGTGTGAACGTATGTGTAACCCATTGAGAAACAGGAATACATTTCTAGTGATTTAAATTATGATGATGAATTCGTTTTTGACGAGGCGTAAGCGATCATCATATTTCTATGTTTAAATGAAAATGGCGACGTAGTGACGTTTTTTTTTTTGTCTTTTATCTAAAGTAATGAACGACAATAGATGAAGGAAATAGTTTCCACAAAATAAAAAAAAAATTTTTAAACCGTCAGTGTCGGCTCTCTGATAACACTAACCTAGTTTTGCCGCGTGTCACGGAAGATTAAGTCTTTGGATTTGCTTGTCATATTCTTTGGAAATAATAACACCTGTTTGTTCCTTTTCATGCCCTTCGTTTATTTAACTGTAGTTAGAGTCTGATGAAGTGTGTGCTACTTCACGCCGGTATAGAAAGACACTGCAACTAAGTATTGTCAAGCCCCCACCGGCAAACCTTAATTAATATAATAATAGTGTGAGAGTGTACACATCATCAAAACTATGAAATCATGATCCTCGCAGCTTTTCAGACCACGCATCAATATTATCTAAATTGTCCTTTTTTTTTTTTTGCCTTGAGATATTAGGGCGTGATTTGAATTGAATCTAGTCTCTTTCTCTAACAAGCTAAACCAGTGCTACTCAAAGTGGTGGTCCGCGGACCGGTGCCGGTCCGCGAGCCATCAGCTGCTGGTACGCGGTGAGTTTCCACAAAAGAAAGAATTATCTGTTTACAAAATAAATATAAGATTTAAAAATTATCGACTTTTATTATATTCATTATATATTTTTTTTTCCGGTATAAATTAATACTACTAAGAAATATTACCGGTCCCTGGCACATTGAAAAAAGAAAACTGCCGGTACGCCATATCAGATAGCTTGAAAAACACTGAGCAAAGCAACCATGTGTGTTTTCTTGTCGAAGAATAACTATATGAGCATTCAAGACTGTAGTACAGCACCTGGCATCCAGTATAATCCAATCATGATCTCAATATACAATATATAATGATCCAATAATGATCTCAATATAATCCAATAATGATCTTCTGTTTCCTTTCACTCTTAGTTCAGAACCTGACCAGGGGTCGACTCAATGTTGCATTCCTTAACAGTTTTGTCGAAAATCATACATGTTTACAATAAACGTACATTAAAATGAAACTGAAGGAATAAAAAAATAAATCTCATAAAAAAAATATACTTGGGTGAACAATTAACTTATGTGGTTTGAGGCGATGTTATAAGCGAGTGAACTGGGCTGTGATCGTATACATTGGAATGAAAAATAAAAAAGTGGTGTAAACTGAAAGAAAAATGTTTAACAAGGGTGTGGCGGTGTGGTAAGAAGTTTGCTTTCCAACCACATGGTTCTGAGTTCAGTCCCAGTGGTGCCTTTGGTCAAACGTTTTCTA
Organism: Octopus bimaculoides; assembly: GCF_046866305.1. Lineage (NCBI taxonomy): Eukaryota > Metazoa > Mollusca > Cephalopoda > Octopoda > Octopodidae > Octopus > Octopus bimaculoides. The sequence goes on along the minus strand of NC_142944.1, from coordinate 11,988,245 downwards.
CTATGGCCTCGGGCCAACCAAAGCCTGAATGGATTTGGTTGACGAAAACTGAAAGAAGCCCATCATATATATATTTCTATATAATGTGTGTGTATTTGCATCTGTGTTTATCCCTCCCTATTACCACTTGACAACCGATGTAGGTGTGTTTACGTCCCCGTAACTTCGCGGTTCGGCAAAACAGGCCAATAGAATAAGTACTAAGCTTTAATAACAAGTCCTGGGATTGATTTGTTCAGCTAAAATCCTTCAGGACGGTGGTCCAGCATGGTCGCAGTCAAATGATAGAAACAAGTAAAAGAATAGAACATCGCAGATTATTTGTAACCGAAATAAACTACCTGAAAATTCCTACAAACTATCTTGGTTGTATGTGTTTAGTGAATACTGCTCAAATTTTATTTTCTAATATTTATTCTAATCTGTCGGTGCGTCGATCAAAATTACGTTGTAATGTTTGATTGTCTTCTGTTTACGTCCCTTTATAGGTCAGTTTACGTCCTTCCTAAGGTAATGAATAAAACAAGTAGCAATCAGACTATTAAGGACTAAAACAATGACTCGACCGCAGTCAAATAAAATAGATTTCTCTTCATTGACTTATCTCTTCGTCTTCTACATCAGAAATGTCTTCAAAATAGACATCACTAATATGGATGTCAAGGTAACTGCTTAACCATACTTATTTCTCGAACGCTAGTTTACAGTCTCGTTGATATCATTTTGAAATGTTCAAATATGGAGCTTTCTAGAAATTGAATTTTGCAACACATTGTTTTAAAAACTCTAGGTACGTCCTGATTGAGCACACCTATTGTCTAATATTCTAATATTAGCCGTTGTTTAATCCCGTGTCTGTTCTGACAAAGCAGAGCTGTAATGAAAGCCGTTTCTGTTATGACCTTACTGTATTTTTCCTGAAAGACAGTGAGGTATAATGAAATCAAGTGTGACTGCTGTGTCCAGCAAGCCAAAGCAAAATAAAAAATCCTGTTCTGTGGTCGTGTTCTAGCCACAGCTAGTCAGTCGTTTCCAAACCTAATTTGGATTACCTAATTCAGTTGCTTTTTAAACAAAAGTATTTAATTTTGAGAAGGCGTGTACAACCTATTGGCTACCCAACTGGACTGCCACTAAGATCGTGGTTGGGTTGTTTTCATGCACAAGCTACTTTACTGTCTTGCTTCAGACTCATCACACAGATATGAGTATTAACTTACAGATCGCTTGACGGGCGTTAAGTTAGTTTAGCGGTGTTGTTGATGAGTCATAAGTGTGACTAAAACCTTCAGGCAAGAAGAAATAAATTCAACAGTGACTACTGTACTACATGGTGTCTTTGTTACTAATGAGCTGGCAGTCGTTAGCGCGTCGGACGAAATGCTTAGCGGCATTTCGTCCGTCTTTACCTTCTGAGTTCAAATCCCGCATAAGTCGACTTTGCCTTTTATCCTTTCGGGGTCGATAAATTAAGTACCAGTTGAAAACTGGGGTCGATGTAATCGACAAATCTATCTCAAAAAATTTCAGGCCTTGTGCCTATAGTAGAAAAGATTATTATTATTATTGGCAAGATGGCAGAATCTTTAGTATATCGTACAAATTGCTAAGAATCATTTCTTCCGGTTCATTGCATTCTGAATTCAAATACTGCTGAGGTGAAATTTGCCTTTTCATTCGTTCGGGGTCGATAAATTTCAATACCAGCCAAGCATTGGGTCGATAGTATCAACTTACACCCTCCCCTCAAAAAAAACCTACCCCTGTGCCTAAATGAGAAGCCCTTATTATTTTAGAGACATTTATCAACTTAGTTCCAACGACCCCGTAGAGGCTCTCTCGTCAGATAATTTGGCTGCCCTCACCCACTCACTGTTTTTTGTTTTTGTTTTTTTTACTTTTCCTAGAGATTAATTCAGCTGTTATAACTAATGGCCTACTCGTTTATTTTTTTAAGCTAGTATTTTCATTCGTGTGCCTGTTGAGTGATCCATTCACATCTTGTAAATAAATACACTTTATTATTTCACGCTCGACCTGCAAGAAATACCAGTCAAATCTCCCTCATTTTACAACTTAATTGTTTTCATAATAATAATAATAATAATCCATATAATATTCTAATTTTGACACAAGACCAGCAATTCTGAGAGGAGAGAGCAGTCGATTACATTGGCCTCACTGCTTCATATCATCGACCCGAAATGCTGAAAGGCACCGCCGACCTCGGCGGAATTTGAACTCAGAACGTAATGAACCGGAAGAAAGGCTGGTAAGCATTTCGTCGACGTGCTAACGATTTTCCCAAGTTGGCCGCCTTATTTACGCTTATAATATTTAGGCGTGATAGGCATGACTGGAGTACGTTCGATTATAGAAAAAATGTTTTGTTTTTCTTGGACTTGTAAATGATAGCCAAACTCCTCTCTTCAAATCCTGTTGTCTCTGAAAATAATAATAACCCTTTCTACTAAAAGCACAAGGCTTGAAATTTGGTGGGAGGGGGTAAGTCGATTGCATTCACCCCAGTGAGTGACTGGTACTTAATTTATCGACCCCGAAAAGATAAAAAGCAAAGTCGACCTCGGCGGAATTTGAACTCAGAACGTAAACACAGACGAAATACCGCTGAGCATTTCGCCCGGCGTGTTAACGATTCTGCCAGCTCGCCGCCTTAAATAATAATAACTAGTTTGGTCTAGGACTCGGTACGTTTTATCGTTAGATCTGCTTAGTAAAAATTAACGTTGAGTCAAACAATTATAAAATAAAACAACCAGCTAAAGTGCCTCTATTATCACTTTACTTGCGAGAAATAACAGCCAAATATCCTTCGTACCACTTTCGCGTGCTTGGCAGGGATAATACTCTTGAAAAAGTAATCCGAGATGGATTATCTAAAAGAAGATAGAACGGTCCCAACTGGAACGTCTTTGATTATACAAAGGTCTGCTCGATCAGGCTGGCTCAAGCATTTAGCATTTAGTAATAACGTTACTATCACCACCACCATTAGGTATCATATCCTACTCACTATTTCTAACAATACGCGCGCGCGCGCGTGTGAGAGATAGTATGTTTCTACATCCACCACTATCATAAATATTTTTGTAGGTTTGTTTGCTTTAAAGCAATGCGCGGCGTCGTTTCTTTCGAAATAAGTAAATGTGGGTACGAGGAAGAAAAGAAAGGACCCACTGGGAACATTGTAAGAAATAGCCGGAGGGGAAAAGAGTATGGCAGGGCCTTTTCTTTATCTGTAATGATTTTGATTTCTCATTGGTATGTATGTATGTATGTATTTGTGTATTTATGCTTGCATGTAGCTGATAGTAGAGCAATACCAGTTGTATATGCTTGTCAAGATCAGGGCTCATTAGCCACCAACGGAGCCGCAAATGCAAAATATTAGTCCTAGAGTGCACAATGTTCCTAAAGGTCAGCAATGGTCTTCTTCGGTCACGAGTGGACGGCCATCATCATACTTGCATGTATATATGTATATATCTGTAGAGAAAACTGGGAAACCGATATTTCCCCACTTAGAATGATTAGAAATGAACAATTTCTCCGTGCCGTACACATTACCTGATGATCTGTCCAAATCGTGGTCAATCTATTTTGTATTATGCAAGGATGCTGTTGTGTTTAACCTTATGTAGTGACCACATATGAAAGATATTGAATATCCAAATTTGCCTCGAATAAGATACTTGAGATTCTGCATCGTAACAACCAAAAATTGGTCTTCAATAATCATAATGAAGCTGATGGAACTAGAACCGTGTAAGAATCAAACCGTCTAAGCATTACAGATCGCTGAGTTAATTAATGCCAATGGCCCCTATAGTTTCAGTTGACAGCAAGCCACAACTTACATAGATCAGAATTTGCCGCTAGACTCATGAGGCAGCTTAAGATGTCACCCAGAAACATGGTTGTGCGTGCAATACTAGTGAACACAATAAACGGTCGAACACTTAGTTTTCTGTATTCTGATACTATTGTATTGGGCATCGAATATATCAAATGGTTTAAATGGCTTAATGAAAGTAAACATAAAACTTCTTGTCTTTATGTATGTGCAATGCATGTCTCACATTTGGGGCAGAACAATTGTCAACCTAACTAAACGTAACGTATTCTTGTATAACATGCACTCCTGCATAAGGTGCCTCACCAATTCTGGGCTCAGAAATCTAGGCAAAATACCGTGTATAACATGTACTACTGACTGGTACTAATATCATGCTTTCTGGTGTGCGTGTGTGTATCACAAAATATGTGTTTTTGCACCAAACCAGTTTTCGTATATTTATATTATGTTCATATCTAATTCGAAAGTATAAAAGTCTGCAACAAATGTTGATTATTCACAGATCCGTTAATACTCAAGTTTACTAAGGCGGCGTGTTGGCAGAATCGTTAGCATGCCGGGCGAAATGCTTAGCAGTATTTCGCTTGTCATTCCGTTCTGAGTTCAAATTCCGCCGAGGTAGACTTTGCCTTTCATCCTTTCGGAGTCGATAAATTAAGTACCAGTTTAGTACTGGGGTTGATCTAATCGACTTACCCCCACCCCAAAAATTTCTGGCCTTGTACCTAGAGTACAAAAGAATACAATAAAAGTAGCTAAAAACTGTAAAACTCGTATTTTAAAACTTATTGATAATTTTTCCCAGAATTTCTGCAAGGTTTTACATCTTCTTTTAAATTAGTTGATATTTATTGAGTGAAATGTGGTGACTGTCCGATGATGGGAAAGCATAGCAAAAGTCGTGCTAGTTTAGCTATCCTGGATCAGAATTCACCTGTTGCTTTAACTATTCATAACACTCACAAATGGCAAATCTGAGAATATTTATATCTTTTAGAAAGGAAATGCCATAAAATGACTTTTTGCAAGAGTAAATTTCACAGAAACCTTCAGTTTCTAATTTCTATTTATTTAAGCTGAGCTTAAAAACTTCCTTAGAAAATGAATTTCCCTCAGCTGTTTTTGGTATTCTTGTTTGTTCTGTGTATGAAAGGCAGATTACATTTCAACTGGTTTGTTTTTAAAGTTTTACGGTGATTTTGAACGAATAAGTTCAAAGTTTGTTTTACAAGCCAGGTAGCTAAATAAACTACAAACTTAACTAAACACATGCTAAGCATGTGTTGAAAAGCAATTAAAAATTCTACACAAGCACGCGCGCGCGCGCGCACGAGTGATTGAAAGCATCAGTTTAATATTAGCTATGATCATCCGACTTGAGTCTTCCGCTGAACGCTTAAAAACGAACAGTTGCAAAATACAATGTCAATTAGAACATGAGCGCAACTCATTGGACATGAGCCAATTGCATTTCTCATGGATGCATGCTAATTGCAAGCAGATCTAAACCTCAAAATAGTCTCAAGCTCTTCCTGAAAAAAAAAAAGCGTATAAAGAAAAATGAGTACAAAATTAGTAATAAATCAATGATGAGATTATCGAGGGAAAATTAACATCAAAAATATACTAAAAATACTTGTTTTGAGATTCTCGAACTCAATGAAAATAATATATTCTTTAAGGTCACAATACCTCTACTTGTATACGTGTGTGATCGTGATCAATATAATTACAAGTATCAAGTTTTAAAGAGGAGGAAATGGGATAACATTCAAAAGATGACTTTTCGGATATGATTTTGGTCTTCCTTCCTATCCGTACTAGTCATTTCTTGGACAGAAAAGGTTATTAAAAAAAACACACTTTTGAGAAAATAAAGCAGCCATTTTGACCAGGCTTAATCACATAATTAAAATGGCGTTATAAATAGTTATGTTTAAAGTTAATTAAAATAGCTTTATAAATAGTTGTTTAATTATTGTTTCATTGTTTTATTTTCCATATTGCTTACTTTGCGTTTATTTATAGGATGTTTAAGCTATTATTGCTCGACCACTAAATGTCTCTTGCTAAAATTGCAAATTGACCCACTTCAAGCTACTCAACTTATATATATAGATATAGTATGTGTGAGAGGGATTGATTGATTTGATTGATTCCGTTAAGACAGTAAAATTTACCATTGCATTCTTTCGTGTCAAGACTTGAAAGCAGACAGTAAAAGAAAACAATGTTCCGAGCGCAAAGGAGAAAAATCGCCATTTCTTTCTTTTTTCGAAGGGTATAATTGTAGAAATAATCTTAGACGACAATCAAATACCGCTAAAAGGTTATTTATGGTATCTTCATTTTGTATTTAAATACAGTGTGCCATATGTATACTCGTGCACATACGTACGTACATATATACATGCATAAATATACAAACACAAAATGTGTGTGTATACATATGACACCTACATACATAAATATTTGATATATTCGTACTTACATTCACATACTTTTGCGTGCATAAATATGTAAAATAAAATTAAACAATGTATGAAATTTTTTTATGCAGTAAAGTTGACAATGTTCATCATTACAAGTAGATAAATAGATAGATAGATAGATAGATTCACAAAAGATATGGCATGTAGGAAAGAAACTGTAACTATGAGGGATACATGGGTGAGGGGATGTGATGTTAAGACCCGAAACTCCGTGACACCCCAGAAAAATCACTAGTGATGCATCCCAGAGTATCTGCATGATGTCTAAATAGGAAGACATTTCACCTTACTTTCATGCTGATGTGTTTAAAATGATTGCTTCACAACGCTGCTTGAATGTGTACGTAAGCATATTTACAACACATCGTAATTAGATTAATTAGATATGTCCATTAATAATTTCTCACCCTGCTCTGTTTAATGCTAGAACAAAGTAAAAATGTTGGAACCGGTGACATTCATGCCTTTCCAGTGCGTAATAAAAGAAGGTAAGAAAGTAGATAATCTTAGCTCTAGTGGAAACGGATCATAGACTTTCATTATGTCGATGCTACATATTCTTAAATGCTTCATACACGCACCATCGTGGCAGTGGAGGAATCTGCTGTTCTTCAGCTATACCAGATCCCGGAGAACAAAAACGGACAGTATTCCATCTGTAACCATCCGGCCTTTTTTTTACAGGCACATTGTCTGTGTTCTCGGTGGAGCCTTAAAACAATATTTCAAGAGAAATAACTAAGTAAGGTAATAGTATTTAAAATCTATTCTTCGAATACGTTTCAGATGTGCTTCATTTGTTCATCCTTTTAATCACTAATTGATTTCATTGGGTGGAAGATAGGATGACCAAAAACGGAGTTACATTCTTGGACTTAGTGATTTCACTAAGGCTCATACGTTTAAGAATATCACACAAAGACAGATGTATTATCTAAGTTTTAAAAGTCACTTGAGATGTGGGGGATTTCATGCTGGAAAAAGAGCGCGATTGGCCAGCAAGTCAAAGCAAGTTGTTGTGTAATGTGTAGTGATGATTTCTTCACTTACAAAACCCAGTATTTCCCTCCTGCCCCATAATATTTCATCCAGCAAGAATCCCTAGTTGTTTTTCCTTAGCACATCTTTAAGTAATTATGTCGCTCGTTCATTTCTAAAAAGCAAAAAAAACAAAACAATCTTGTTATTGGTAGTCCTTGTGTTTACTACTGTAAGACATATTTCGTGGAAAAGGTCTGATAACAGGGAAATATATGCAGAGTCGTTTCTATTAAAGATCAGATTTTTTACTAACTTCGACATTTAATGAACTTGTATGTTTTAGGGTTTCTGTTTCGCCAGGTCTTACAATTTAGATAATGAAGTTCCTTCACTAAGTGGTTGTAATTTTATTTTTTAGTTTTCTACGCAAAGTATGCTAGCGTATGTTTTACTTTTAAGAAATCATATTTCCAGCCTTTTTGTTTTTTTGTCTCTTTTTTTTCTTGGGCCTGCTAGTATGTGATAAACTACAAAGAAGAAAACACATCACTACGAACATTCGAAAGAAAATCAAGAACGTGATATTCTTAAGAGTATTAAGTCTCATAGATGGATGTTAAATACTTCAAATAAACAAACAAGCGACTTTTTTCTTTCAACGCCATCACTAATTGATTTCATTGGGTGGAAGATGGGATGACCAAAAACGGAGTTACATGTTTGGACTTAGTGATTTCACTAAGGCTCATACGTTTAAGAATATCATACAAAGACGAATGTATTTATATAAGTTTTAAAAGTCAGTTGAGATGTGGGGGATTTCATGCTGGAAAAGAGCGCGATTGACTTGCAGGTCAGACCAAGTTGTAGTGTAATGGGTAGTGATGATCATGATTGCTACAGTTAACACTAGTAAAAGTTCAGCGTTGGACTTCAAGGAAACTGTTGTGTTTCAAGGAAACTCGTGGAGGTGTTGAATATGTTCACTTCTCGTTAGAAGTGAAGAATCTAACGGTTTAGAACGGTCGTTCCCTAAGTGGGTGATATTGCCCCCACCCACCCCGGGAGCGGTGGAAAGATCTAGGAGGAGAGGACAGTGAAAGCAAATGGAGCGATAACGGGGTGGCCAAAAGGGACGGGGGTGACGCGATTGGTGTAAAAGAAAAACCCAAAATAATGAGTTAATTAGGTTAAGTTTTATTTATGGAATACAGTTGTTTTGAATTTGCTGCAGAAAGTAGTCTAAATTTGTGGTGGTGATTGGTGGGGGCACTAGGAATGTGGCCTGGAGAACCGCTGGTGTAGAACATTGCATTTCCTTTAGTCGAGAAAGAGACGGGTCGCGGACAAATATAGATTTATATATTGTGTAGGCGCAGGAATGGCTGTGCGGTAGGTAGCTTGTGTGGTAAGTTGCTTACCAGCCACATGGTTCCGGGTTCATTCCCACTGCGTGGTACCTTGGGTAAGTGTCTTCTACTATAGCCTCGGGCCAACCACAGCCTTGTAAGTGGATTTGGTAGGCAGAAAACTGAAAGAAGCCCGTCGTATATATGTATGTGTGTGTGTATATGTTTGTGTGTCTGTGTTTGTCCCACCAACATCGCTTGACAACCGATGCTGGTGTGTTTACGTCCACGTAACTCAGCGGTTCGGCAAAAGACGCCGATAAAATAAGTACTAGGCTTACAAAGAATACGTCCTAGGGTCGATTTGCTCGACTAAAAGCAGTGCTCCAGCATGGCCGCAGTCAAATGACTGAAACAAGTAAGAGTAAAAGTGATATGCATATACTCCGACGGTATTTAGGATATTTCTCAAATAGTTTTCTTTACCCGCTGGAATGTGCTTAACGTGAAGCATCGAATGTGTATAACGTGAAGCACAGTAGAAACAAGCGCTATGCATTAAATAATTATGTTCAATATGTGAAAGAATAATCATGCATATCTGTATTAGTTTCACAGCTAATACAGATATAAGCGAACCAAAGGAGTAGTTTCACAAATGCTTTTGCGACGAAACTCAAAGACCTTGAATCGTTTATTTAGCCTAACAGCTAATAAAATACTTACTCTGCTTCATGTACTAAATATTTTTTCACCTGTTCATAAACCCAACCCTGTGTTTATGTGCGTGTGTATGTGAAGTTGGCATTTCGAAAATGCATATTGGATTTGTTGCAAGGTGAGCAATACGGGTAGTAAGGTATATTTTCACAATAGGTTAGACAACAACAGGTGAAGATTATATAGCACATATATTTCAAAATATTCAGGTTAGTGCAGGACTGATAGGGAACAAGCGTAGTGTCATTTGAGTAGCAGTATGTTTTCGCCAAATATGAGAACTTGTTCGTTGGCGGGGATGTCATGCAGAGTAGAGGGTGGATACAACTGATAAATTTAAATGGAGTGTGGCTGTTAACTTGTGTTATTTGGGAAACAATAATGCACAGACCTGGATGCGTGTTTAAGAAGTTTGCTTCGCAGCCACGAGATTTCAAGTTCAGTCCCACTTTGTGCAAGTTTGTAAGTATACGTAATGAAGACATGTGACTCGGTGGTTAGCGGGTATTCAGCTCAAAATCATAAGGTCGAGAGTTCGATTCCCGGCGACGCGTTGTGTCGTTGAGCAAGACACTTTACTTCATGTTGTTCTAGTCTAACTAGCTGACAAAAATGGGTTGAACCTGTAATTGAAAATGGCCAGCTTTGTCACATTCTGCGTCACGCTGAATCCCGATGAGAACTACGTTAAGGGTACGCGCGTTTGTAAGGGTGATCAGCCACTTACAGGTTAATTTCGGGAGCAGGCTGTTCCGTTGTTCGGATCAACTGGAACCCTCGACGTCGTCGTAACCGATAGGGTTTCTTTCTTTCTTTTTCTTTTCTTTTTGTTAAGTAAACACACACCCGTATATATTCTTTTATTATTTTACTTGTTTCAGTCATTTGACTGCGGCCATGCTGAAACACTGCCTTTTAGTTGAACAAATCTACACCAGGGCATATTCTTTGTAAGCCCACTACTTATTCTATTGGGCTCTATTGTCGAACTGCTAAGTTACGGGGTCGTAAACGCATCAACATCGATTGTCAAGCGACTGTGGGGAGACACAGATACAAATAAATACATATATATATATATATATATATATATATATATATATATATATATATATATATATATATATATATATATACGCACGACGGGCTTCTTTCAGTTTCCGTCTACCAAATCTACTCACAAGGTTTTTGTCAGCCCGATGCTATAGTAGACGACACTTGCTCACTAACGACGTTTGTTCCACTAACCTATAAGGCGTTGCTCCAGCATGGCAGCAGGCCAACGACTGAGACAAGTAAAAAGGGAGTAATGTATTACGAATGACTTTCGTTTTTGTTTTACTTGCAAATGTTAGCTTATGTAGATCTCCGTTTCGCTGTACGTCTCATTGAGGAAAAAAGTATTTGTGTTAGAATGTGAAGGTGTTACAGGGGAAATGTTAACCGTTTGAACTAACCAAGCAAGTTCGAAACTGATTTTGTTGTGATAGCGATGAAATGCAAACATAGAAATGGACAAGCGATTCAGCTTGACAATGGGTCAACTAGCAAAGCTTTTTATTTAGGGAAAGATTATATTTAGGGTAAGATTATCGATTAGACTTTCTTTTGAATGCGTTCTAGGTTGTCGGTGTTTGAAGTACGTTTGGTATTGTACAAAACAGTAAGACGCGAGATACAGTGCAGAATTTGTTGCATGACTCACTACTTTTGAGATCAAATGTCTGGGCGGTTCATTGTCTGAATGATACAGTAGACGTGGCCTTTCACTCGCTTAATATCGATAAAATATGCCTAAAATTCTCTCTCTAATCAGAGAATTGGGTTTCCTGGATGTAGCTAAATGTTACTTAGTTCGAAACACAGCAAATTAGATGGCCAAAGAAATGAAAGTCAAAGAGAATTTTTGTTACTTTTGGATACAATGTTAGGGAAAACACTTATGATTTACTTGTGATTTACTAGTTTGGAAGAGTTAATTTCTGAATAATCGACGATAGCATGCTTGGTTGTGTGATTAAAAATGCTCCCTTTTAGAACCACGTGATTAAAAGTGTTCCCTTTTAAAACCACGGGGTTTCTAGTTCAGCCTCATTGCACGGCACTTTTGGCAAGTGTCTTCTATCATGGCACCGGACCAATCAATGCCTGCGGAATGAATTTGGGAGCGGAAACTGAAGCTCGTTGTACATGAGCGCGTTTGAATTTGGCCCTACCACCACCACCACCACCACCGTTTGATACCTGATGTCCCAGTAACTGAGCTGTTTGACAAAAGAGAACGATGGAATAAGTACCGGACTTCAAAAATATAGTACTATGGTCGATTCGTTCCACTAAAGCCCCTTCAAGACAGTACCCTAAAATAGTTACAGGTTCAATGACTAAAACATGTAAAACAAGAAGATAACTCAGAAGTTCGCTAGTAGAAAGAAACTGAGTCGATACTTATTATATCGTTCTCTTACGGGGACGTAAGAAAACCAGCAGCGGTGATGGTGATGGTGGTAGTGGTGGGGAACAAATACAAACGCACTCATATGCTCACATATACGATGGGCTTCTTCAGTTTCCGTCTACCAAATTAATCCCCCTTGGCTTTGTTTGGTCCGGCGCTGTAATAGAAGACGCATTCCCAAATATCTTAAATTGTTTGGTCGGTTGTGGTGGTGGCAATCTCCTACGAAAGACAGAGCTACGATTTTGGAAAGGTGCTTATTTTACAGACCATGGAAGGCTAACGGGCAAAGTTGGCACCTTATTCGCCAACTCCATTATTGATATTATACTAGTATCAGATAATTTTCTTCGCTGGAGCAATTCCACAAACTGTAGCACTTGCTTGATGCACCAAGCGTATGTAACTGTGTGAGTAAGTAAATGCAAACATCACTCCAGACCAGTGTTCAGCAACATTTTTTCACTTGAAGTACACTTATATTCTTTTTGAAGTTCGGCTGCACACCTGAGCATAAAATATAACTAAAAGTGTAGGGGAAAAAATTATATTCAGGTCATACTACCACACACCTAGCATCGTCTCGTGGCACAACAGTGTGCCATGGAATACCGGTTGCGGAGCACTGCTCCAGACTGATGAGAAGGAAATATTTCTTAAAGACATTTATACTGTTTAGTCTCAAATCAAACATGAACAAATGTTTGAAGAGCGGCCATCTTGTCTTTTTCTACAACAATACTTGCAAATGCCTTTCCAGTGCGATAGGGTATGATTTAAGGAAAAATTAGTTGTGATTTTTAGCAAATGAGGGCAACATTGTCAGGGTTGGTTCCCTTGTTGGTTAACGAGGGCATGTCTTAAAGGAGAGGGAAGAGTATAGTTTGTCTTCTGAGTAATCTCTCGGTTTTGTTTTTGTATAGTATTGAAGTTAACACCAACTGGCTTAAAGCCTGGATTATTAATGATCCACATTCTCATCATTGTCTAAATTGGAAGCGAAACTTTAAATTAGACACCTGTCTTAGCCCAAATCATGACTGGTCCAGTATACCTCCTAATTAAAGACAATCCAGTCGTGTCCATCTCATCACTTTATCTGTATCTAAGACATTAGATGTAACCTTCCTTCTCACTTTCTAAAAATGTCAATTTGTAATTCGATGAGAATTTGACTGCTATTTCTAGAGGAACAACGAAGAGGCTCTAAACATGAACCTTTTGGATATCTCCGGTTGGTCATCTTCAATAAGGAAGCAATTAAATATTAAATAAATAGAAGGCACAGCGGGGAACATTAACGAGCAAGTGGGAGGAGAGAGGAAGAAAGTGCGGGTGGGGGAGGAAAGGAATTTGCTCTCGTTAAAATAGATTTTTATGAGGCTTTAAAAAACTTTGTCAACGATTCAGTTGCTATGGCAACGCCAGATTTCGCTGGTATAGAAGGTAAGAGGAAGGAGATCAACGGCTTTGGTGTATCAACTTACACACGTTACTTTGTCTCGAGTGCAAGTTAAGAAAACGACAGCAGGTAAAAAAGAAAAAAAATATCGGGCCTTATTGCATTTTTTTTTTTTTTTGTAACGCACGCAAAAATCTTCACTGCTGTAGCTACTGCTATACTTACTGTTTGTATCAAAACTACCACTAACTATAAATAAGCATGCCGCACTTTACATCGTTTTTCAAAGAACTTTTTTAGAAAAATATAAAAATAAATCTAAATTTCAGTCGATTTATTCGATTTCACGTCGGTCTCACCGAGCATTATTTTTTTTTTTTTTTAAAGCCTAAAATCCAATACATAGTGTGAAAATCTGAAACCAATAAAATACCTATGAAAATATGTACAAACCATTTACCAAAACAGATCTAAGCTTAGGTCTTTGAAATGTTATTTTTGTATTGCATCAGTAATTATTTCCAAGACATGCAACTTAACCCGAAAAATAGAGTAAGCTGAGATACGCCCACCTGTATCTTTACCTGTAACGATATAACGTCTAAGCACCAATACTATCATCATAAAACCTACTACGTTACCGATAGCTACTATTTCTGGATCATTGTCACGACTGCAACAATTCATTTAGTTTTTTTTTTGTTTGTTTTTTTTTTTGTTTTTTGCCTTTCTTAATCGATCATGACTGGAGGCCATGCTAGAGAATCATCTTCGCAAATGCTCTTCAAATACAAGGCGGCGAGCTGGCAGAATCGTTAGCACGCCGGGCGAAATGCTTAGCGGTATTTCGTCTGCCGTTACGTTCTGAGTTCAAATTCCGCCGAGGTCGGCTTTGCCTTTCATCCTTTCGGGGTCGATAAATTAAGTTATAGTTACGCACTGGGGTCGATGTAATCGACTTAATCCTTTTGTCATTGTTTGTCCCCTCTATGTTTAGCCCCTTGTGGGCAATAAAAAAAGAAAATGCTCTTCAAATATTGGTTTTAATAATGTTGTTTCGTTTTTTTAAATTACAATGTAAACTACTATAAATTAACCAAATCTGCAAAATACGAGAAAGCTAATCATTAGGAAATTGTATACTGACATGAATAATTCATATTCTTTTATAGCCTCGATCGTATTATCCAGCTTTTCAGAAACGCAAAAACCTTGCATTTCTTTTGGTCAGGTTCTCGTATTGTTTTCTCAGTATTGTTTGAATCTACCTAGTAGATCTACATTGGCTTGATTACGCCTCCGTAAGTTATCGGTTCGGTAAAAAGAAACCGACAGAATAAATACCAGGTTTAAAAAAAAAAAAAAAGTACTGGGGCCGATTTGTTCGACTAAACTCTTCAAGGTGGTGCCCCAGCATGGCCACAATCCAATGACAGAAACAAATAAAAAAAATAAGACCTGGTGATTAAAGATTAAGAGTCATATATTTTCTAATTCAAGAATGTCACTTTCCATTTACCCGTCTAACAAGAGCTTTCTTTCAGTCTTATGACAATATTGTAAAATAAGGAAGGCAATATTGTTCACTACATACGCAAAGGAAAGTAGCTCAAGCATTTTTACATTTCTATTCCGATCTTTTTCATAACTATTGAAAAAGTATCTCACTAACTTATATTCTTTTGCCTTTGCATATTTTACTGTTGTTCTGTTACTACCTCCAGCATATTTTACTGTTGTTCTGTTACTACCTCCAGCACTAGAGCTGTAGTTATGCTGCAACAATACCATGATACAAAATCTATAAATGAGAATCGGTGGTGGTTACACATTGACACAGAAAATTCTTAAATGTATTTAATGAGCAGACGAATCATCTGCTAGACATAGCAGTCAAATGCTCATGTCACACACTACGAACTACACTGAGGATTGTAGCTTTGTAGCTTCTGTACATATATGTATCGAAATTGTATATCCCGTAAGTTATGAGAAAGCCACCCGGTGAGTAATATTTTTTCTCGTGTATATAAAAGTGCGTCTAATATGAAGGGACGTTTGGAAATAAACATGTCCCACATTAAATTAAATGTGTAAAGCATAAGTTTACTTCGGTATGTGCTTTGGCTTATATTTTCAAGTATATCTTTATATTTACCTGTAATTGGTAATATATTGCTCTAAATCTGAGTGGACTTTGAGCCCGCTCGATAATCACTTTGCACGAACCAAGTATTTTCTGCGTTTCGTTGCAAGTTATTCACTGGTACAATTATTCGTGTGTGTGTGTGTGTGTGCGAAGTCAACTCTTTGCTTCACGTTTTATTTAGAAAGGCTCAAAAGATAGAACATCATGTTTTTGCCTGCAAAATGAGGACAACGAGAAATAATCAATGAATTTAATATTCACAGGTGTATCAACATTGATTTTTTTTTTTTTTTTGTCACTAGTCTCAAAACAAAGGTTTGCTACAAATTTATTTAGTTTATAATAACTTTATAATGAAATCTAGTACTACTCTGTGAACATGAGACTGGGACAGCAATTACGTAAAAGGTAAATGCAAGGTCGAGGTTTTCATAACTGTTACACACATACTGGCTTCGTTTTAAATTTAACCTAAATTAATTGAAAGAAGAATTTAGATGCACAGGACGTAGGAAAGACTAATTACATACGCAACTAATTACTATTCAAAATTGGCCGAAATAAATTTCAAATAAATTTCTGTATAACATTTTCTGCAAACTAAATTTAGATAAAATTACTTTTCTGCAATTCTGTCCTGTTGTCAAGATGGCGGTGGGGGGTGGAAATTAACAAATAAAATGGAAAAGGAACTTTTTTCTGCCATTGGGTTTATTTATCATAGTTTGGAATATGCAAAAGTGGGCAGGATTTTCGCAACTTTTGAATAGATTCGAGTTTTCGTTACTCATCATTTTGTGTTGTTTTTAATTCGTAGATTCATTTTAATTCGTAGATTTTCGTCCGTTTATATTCCTAATTTTCATCTCTCTCTCTCTCTCTCTCTCTCTCTCTTTCTTTCTTTCTCTCTCTCTCTCTCTCTCTCTCTCTCTCTCTCTCTCTCTCTCTCTCTCTCTCTCTCTCTCTCTCTCTCTCTGTGCATGCATATACACGAGGGGCGCTGAAAAGGATCCTGGCTTTAAGGGTGTCGCGAAAGTTCTGGTTGGAGGTCGAATCTTCTGAGTTCTTTTACACGACTTAGAAAACTGAAGGACCGCTGAAATAAATGTGTGAATCTGAGAGAGGAATATGTTGAATAAAATTATAATCAACCGATCCTCCTATAATCTTTATTTTTAACCAAGGTCAGGAATTCTTAAAACCCCCACTCTCGTGTGTGTGTGTGTGTATATATATATATATATATATATATAATCTTTGCAGTTCTTAGACAATATCTTCGATGTATATGGCTCAATTTTCTCATAAAACAGGTTTCATCATGTAGGAAGCAGAACAATCCTGAATTTACAACAAAATATCCTTCTCAGTTAAGTAGGGGCTCTATTACTCTTAGGTGGTCTTATGGTGCACTCGTTCACCATCACGACTATTTCTTCTTCACACAATTGCTACATTGTTATAAATACACCGTTGGCTTCATCCGTCTTTTTTTTGACAAGTATTGTTGTGTATCCTATCTGGTTTCTAGTAAACTTCCCAACAAGCAAGTCTGATAGGAGAAGCTATTTTAGTCACCGATAACCCGACCATGCAACACGTTATACAGAACAACGTGAGTGACCTGATACATATACGCATATGTATATGCGCACACGTATGCGCGTGTGTAAATTTTCGCTGAAATCAGGCTTTTGCTTCTCTCACCAAAACTGCCGTAAAGTTTCGTCAGGGGTGGTAGTGTGGTAAAAAAAAAAGATGTCTGTGTTTGTCTCTCACAACCGCTTGACAACTGTAAAAAAAAAAAAAAGGTACTAAATCTGAAAATTTACGGGAAAGGGGTCAATCGATTACACCGACGCCAGTGCTCAGCTCGCATCTATTTTATCGATCCTGAAACGATGAAATGCAATGTCAACAAATTCCGCTGAGGTCGACTTTGGATGTCGGTGAGCTAGCAAAAACATCAGCACGCCGAATAAAATGTTTAGCAGCATTTCTTTCGGCTCATTATGTCCTGAGTTCAAATATTGCTGCGATTGAACTTCCTTTTCATCCTTTCGGTGTCGATAAAGTAAGCACCGGTTTAGTACTGGGGTCGATATAACCCAGAAATTGTTGGCCTGGTGCCAAAACTTGAAACCATTATTATTATCGTTATTATTATTATTATTATTATTATTTTTATTATTTTTATTATTATTATTAAGACGACGAGCTGGCAGAATCGTTAGCACGCCGGACAAAATGCTTAACAGTATTTCGTCTGTCTTCACGTTCTGAGTTCAAATTCCGCCGGAGTCGACTTTGCCTTTCATCCTTTCGGGGCCGGTAAAATAAGTACCAGTTGAGCATTGGGGTTGATGTAATCGACTTACTCCCTCTTCCAAAATTTCATGCCTTGTGCCAATAGTTGAGAGTAATATTATTATTATTATTATGAAGGTGGTAAGCTGGCAGAATCGTTAGTACGCCAGAAAAATGCTTAGCGGCATTTCGACTGCATTGTCGTTCTGAATTCAAATTGCGCCGAGGTCGATTTTGCGTTTCATGCTTTCTAATTACCAGTTCGCACCTGGGTCAATGTGATCCACTTGTCTCTCCTGCCAAATTTCAGGCCTTGTATCTCTAGTCTTAGAAGGGATTGTTATTATTAGAACCATATATACATATCAGAACTTACGCATTGATAAATTCATACGCACGTGTTGGGAGCCGGAAGTAGGGCGCTTTTAAACAACTGTTTATCGAATATCACTCACAAGGCATTGGTTAACTCGGGACTATATCGGAAGACACTTGCCCATTATAAAATGAAATCGACTTCGGAATCACGTGTTTCTCCCTTACTCTACCATTTCTCCCCTTATTTTTTTTTGGGGGGGGGGGGGGGGGGGTTATATATATCTTTCTTATTTTTTGTTCTGTCTTCCCATTTTACCAATCTGCGACGCCACCGACTCCAACGTATCTTTTCTTCCTTCCCCCATTTTCTTCTTCTAATTTTCCTCTTTGCTTCTTTTCTTTGTCCGTTTTACATTATACTTATTTTGTTCTCCCTCAGAGGTCACTACCTGACCTAAGAGGTCGTTAAAGTATATTAGATTTGTCATGTTTCCGTCTAGGTTTCTCAGTTATTTGAGTATTCTCGTCTTTATCCATGTGTATAGCTTTTGTTCGTATGTCTGTTATATTATTGACAGTGTCCTTACAAATGTGTGCATTCCCTTAGATCTTTGCCTTGCACCGTGTTGTTATTGTTGTTGCTGTTATGTTTAACAGTCAGACTAGTGAAATAGATATTGGCTTCTTTCTTGATCGCGAGTTTGCATTTCAGTCATTTACTTTGTATTCATTGTCCAAATACTTACAATTTTCTCGATTAAGGCTAATTATTTTTTTCTTGTAAATTTTCTTTAAAGTTTTCTTTAAAAGCATTTTATATTTCATTCATGGCTCGTTTAAAAATACATAAAAATTGTTTTACGTCCAGTCTTAATTTAATTACTATAAAGTCATCTAAATTGTTTTCTATGTTAAATTTCTTCCCCCCACCCTCTTTACTGTGTTTAATTATCGACGCCAACCTTCAGTTTAACATTCCAGTGAAGGTTAAAGATCAAATAAATACCTGTAATATACCGAAAGAAGTAGATTCAGTTCCATGATCTCTTCCTAACAAAAAGGCATTCCAGATTTGACTTCCACGTTATTAAAACATTTGTTTATTTTATACTCCTACCCCCCCCCCCCCCCACATACACACACATACACACTTCTATTCTTCGCTACTGCAGTAATCCTCCATCCAGCAGAAGCCAATTGATACCAGTAATTTACTCATCGTTTCACTTTTGTAAACTGATCTTGTTTGGTAGATGCGATAAAATCGTATTCGTTTTATCGGAATAGACTGACGCCAAATCTCACTTAATCCTGATCATAGTGGTAGTGATATTCCATTAGTACCAGACCTGAACTACCTATCTTTCTCTCTCTCTCCACACCCTCCCCTCTACTTACTTACTTACATACATACATACATACATACATACATACATATCATTAAACAATGCGCTTTTAGTATGAGCAATAAACACATGGAAAAGAAAATGAATGCGCGAGTGAGATAGGGAGAACGAGATTGTTTACAGAGTAATCCAATGTTTTGACCATTCTTCAAGGGGTTACTTCTTTATGATTTTACTTCTATGTAGTTTTTATTTTTATCTTTATTCATTTTTTTAAAATTATATATTTTTTGTTCGCACAAAAACAAAAAAATAATTAAAAGGACCCTTTTAAACATCTTGACATCATACCATGTATGGCACCATATCAAAGAATCACCACAGACTATCTCTTTTAGTCTCAGAGAAATATCCTGACTCTTATCTGGCCATCTTTTTCGGTTCAAGATATTTATTTGTATGAAAAAGATCATATCAAGGTGGTTCAGTCGAAGGATAGTGTTTAGACATGGAAACTGAGAGTAGCAGGATGTAGGTTTTAGTTTTTTAAAAATTAGTTTACATATTTTTTTATTAATTTATTACATTAAACTTCTCTTACACATAGCAACGTCAACATACAACACATACAGACATTACTTTTGTCTCGTTTAACCAGTTTTCGCTTCAATTTATGGACATTACAAGGTGTTTACAACTAGCAGTTCAATCATTTCTTGAAAATATAAATATGGATAGCTTGGGTCAACCCAGTGTTCATATTTTTTTTAAAATGGTTTTGTGCCATATTATTGTAATTCACAAAGGGATGAAGATGCTTCAAAGCGCAGAACTAAAATTGCCTTGAAACATTTAATCTGATATTAAGATTGGCTTCGTCTTTTACATTCCCTTAATCTATTACAATGTTTAACGAATCATATATTAAGCCTGATCAACGTAGGGCCATCAAGAATTTTCCAGACAAGAATTCCGCCCTTTTCTTTCTTTCTTTGTATCATTGTAATATTTAATACTAAGACGGCCTCGTGCAATTTAAGGCTATGATCTCAGATTGACTGCTATCTCTAACACGCTGAGCAACAACTTGAGTTTCTCTCTCTCTTTCTCCCTCTCTGGTTGACTTTTACTGTACCGGGTCCCCTAAATTTCAGGCCTTGTGCCCATAGTAAAAAAGATTATTATTATCATTGTTATTAAGGTGGCGAGCTGGCAGAATCGTTAGCACGCCAGGCAAAATGCTTAGTATTTCGCCTGTCATTCCGTTCTGAGTTCAAATTCCGCCGAGGTCGACTTTGTCTTTCATCCTTTCGGGGTCGATGAAATAAGTACCAGTTGAGAACTGACGTCATTCTAATCGACCAAGCTACTTCCCACAAATTTCAGGCCTTGTACCTATAGTAGAAATTATTATTATTATGATTATTATTATTATTTAATATTATTATTATTATTATTTATTATTGTGGAAACCCACAGAAGTAATTTTCGTTGAAACTATCCCTCGATGTGGCTTTAATTTGTTTTTGTGTGTTGAGAAATTGCTCATTCCAGATACTTTGTATATACAATGGAAATACTTGAGGTCTAGTACAGCACTTCTTTGAATACCACTCATCACTTTTGATTAACAACAATTTACCTTTTTTAATGACATCTTAGGTTCTGCTAGTACGTATGTTAAAATGGACATATGTATGTGTGTATAATACACACACACACACACACATATATATATATATATATATATATATATATATATATATATATATATATATATATATATATATATATAAGCACTTTTGTGTTCATTCATCCATCATGGTCTTTTATTGTTACTATTACTGTTGTTATTGTTGCCATAGAAAAGGTGGGGGTTTCTTGCTTCTGTTGCGATTGTTATAACTGTAGTTGTCATCTGGCATCTGCCATAGAAAAATAAGCCTTTAATTATTTGCTGTCATCAAGGTACAACCAGCATGTCGCGGAAGCAGGTATTCCAAGAATGTGCCACATATCTATTTTAGAGGCTATGGTTGTGGTAGTGGTGGTGGTGGTGGCGATAGTAGTAATGACAATAACTGTAAGTGTTACGAATTTTTGACAGGCAGAAACCCAACTTGACTGAACTGAACCGAATATTTTACAGGTATTTTTGCTTTACTGATATTCCCATTGGAAGTGGAAAAATCTGTTAAATCAAACCAATGTATATGATATTCGGGAACAACGCTCTCGCATTGTCATTTGTGCTCAGAAAGTTTAGAATGGATACTTTAAATTTGTCGTCCTAACTCGATACTCTGGAAGTATTAGTAGACAACGATTTGTCGTCACGCCAACAACCACAATTTTTAACCTTAGAAAATTTCAAGCGTCAATTTGAAAATTTGCAAATTCTAGCGGGGAAATTAAGTTGAGAAATTGCTTATCATTATATATCCCGATTTTAGCTAGTTGCACTAATTTTAAGCATCTTTAAAAATCAGCATAACGCTGTTAACTTTTACAAGACTGCTATTTTCTTATAAGTAGGAGTTGTAAATCGAAATGGGGAAGATGAGAATATTTTAGGAGTATTGTAATTCACTTGAAGTATTGCAATATGTATAAATATATTGGAAAGAAAAAACACTTTTGAACTATGCAGATGAAAATTTAGGCAAAATATATGCCAATAAATGGAAACAAAATATATTGTATTACTTGACATAGGCCATTATATGATGTTATATTTCGGGAAAGGTTCTCCTTTTCAAATATAAAATCAATTCGGAGAATATAGGATCTTTAAACAACTTATGTAAGCTAAGGAAATTATATATTTCACCTTTGTTTTCATTTGGTGACATCACCTTGTATATTTTACCTGACTTCTCAACTGCATTGTGCAAAGACATTTTTCTTCCGAACATATCGTATTTATAAAAAAAATGTGTTGAATATTAATCTAATAATAATTTTCCCTCACCCCATTTTGTATTGGTATATCGAAGATTAATAATCACTCTTTGTCCAACTGCACTATTATCCCAATAGATAGATGCAATTCACTCACAGCTGTGAAAAAATCAAGTATTTTGTTTTTGAATGCGTATATTGCAAGGCTGAAAAGTCCATCTTCATCGTAGAACAATCCAGAAAAAAAAAGTATGTGATGTGATGCTAGCGTACAAAACGATGTACCTACTGCTTTCTAAAGCTGATCTTGATTTGATGTTTTCAGCTACATCTACGTGCTATCACACAAATGAAAGAATAATGTTGCTCCAACGTGGTTGTTCAACATGCTAAGCATAGCAATCAAATCTTCAAATCGAACTTTGAACCTATAATCAGATCGATCGTAGTCGAGTTGGCTAAACATCAGCACATGCACGAGCGCTCTCTCTCTCTCTCTCTCTCTCTCTCTCTCTCTCATTCTCTCTCACACACACGCACGCACACTCACAGTTCTGGTTTAACCCTTTCGATACCAACCTGGCTGAAACTCTCTCTCTCTCTCTGTAGTACAAATGTCTTGTTTTCATAAGTTTTGAATTAAAATCTTCCACCAAATCTTAGTCACAGTTTATGTTCCTAACACTAGCTGAATGATAACTAAGTTATTTTACTAAATTCTTTGTTATATTTAAAATTAATTGAAAGAAACAGGGAACATCTCAAAATAAATACGGTGACAAAAGGGTTAAACCCTTGATCAACTCTGACTGAGCAGATTTGACCAAAGACGTCTCAACCAGAATAAGCTAATTTCGTTTTACTTTTTCAGAGATTGCGTTCACCAAACCGTTATATTCTCTACCATCGTTATTTTACTTATTTATTTATTTTGCTTTAGACAATAAGGATAAGGTTTGAGGTTTATTTAATTGTTATTTCTAGCACGAACAACTACATAGCAGTTTAGCATAGAGCTTTTTGTAATAGTGAGTAACAGGGAGAAATACTGTAAATCGTATGAAAGAAGAAGAAAGAAAATGACAGACAGATGTGACAGGTTTAGATTGACGGTTGAACAGATCGATATTTGGTCGAGCGTGTGTACCGAGGATAAACAACCAAAACCATGTGATGGACTGACAAACTTACTGGCCGGCAAACAAGAGGCAAAGCCAACTGACACTTCAATCACAATGCGCATACACATACGTTATACACGATGATATGTGTCAGTGTGTGTGTGTATATGTGCGCTTGTATGTATGTGTATATATGTGTATTTTTGGATGTGTGTGTGTGTCGAAATATTGCGTGTATGTATATGCATGCATGTATAGTGGGGTGTGTGAGTAAACGTTTACGTGTGTATTTGTTTATATAGCCACTACATATAGGTACAACAACGGAAAGCATTCTCGCTATCCAGGCAGTATTTGCTGTCAGTGATGTAAGCGTCTTAGCTAGCTCGTTATCTTCAGTAAACGACTATCACAATAGATTAAAATAGACCGGCTCCTTCCTAGTCCTTCTCTCCTCCCTCCCTGTTTCTTTTTCCCTCGCGTTCTCCCTTTTCTCTCTCGTGCGCTCTCCATTTCTTCCTCTTTCTTCCTTCATTTTTTTTCTCTCTCTCTCTCCAATTCCCCTCTTCCTCTCTCTCTCTCTCTTTCTCTCACCTCGTTTCTGTTTCAACCCTCTGCCTCTCAACTCTCTCCTTCCCCCGCTACTCTAACATGTTTCTTTGTTTTACTACAGCAATTTATTCGTTTTTCCTTTATCCTCTTGTTTCGCTTTCTACACACAAAACACTGAGGCCTTTCGCGACACCCTTGAAGCCAGGAACTTTCAGTACCCCCTTCGCATGTCTGTGTGCGAGATGGTACTGAAAAGTTCTTGACTTTGGGTAAAAGAAAATACAGGACGATCAGTTAATTAATGATTTTATTTAACATATTCCCCTCTCAGGTTCACATACTTATTGCAGCAGTCCTTCAATTTTTCTAAGCCCTTTAAAAGAACTCGGAAAGTTGGGCCTCCAACCAGGTCTTTCGCGACACCCTTAAAGCCAGGAAATTTCCAGCTCCCTTTCGTATAACCTGTTCAGTTTTACAAAATTGATATCATCTATGCTCATTACCTAAGTAAATTCAGGTCAAAAGGCAACTGCATACCCCAGCAAACCCCTACTAAATACCAACTTGTGGTGTTATTGATTTTGTTTCAGCCGAAATCGACTCTAATTATGCAGTCAAAGCATCAAAAGGGCTCGGTCATTACCATTCGGATTTTTTGTTAATTAATGTATTAATACTGTATTATCGAAGAAAATGATGTAGCGGAGTTTGATCAAAATTTCGTATCTATTTCTCGAAGGTTGAATGACGATGTAAAGCAGTAACAGACAACCTGCTACCCGCAGGGCTTCCTTCCTTCCTTCCTTCCTTCCTCCCTCCCTTTCCTCCTTTCTTCCTTTCTTTTTGCAGTTCCGCCCACCTGGCAATAATGCATGACTCGTGCAGCGTAATATGGCGGATCGTAAACCAAATGAATAAATTACATACATAATATAGTCGCAGGCATGATCATGTGGCTAAGAATCGGTTTCGCAGCCACTGGTTTTAGGTTCCGTCTCCTTTTGTGAAATTTTGAACCAGTGTCTTTTACTATAAATCCAAACCAACCAATGCCTTAAAAGTGAATTTCGTAAACTTGAGTGGAAACCACTTGCGTATTGCATACTTTCTTTCGGTAGCTCTCACTCGAGGCAGTGTTAGGAATTGAATGAGAACATGCATTGGAGAATTAGTCTGGTTATTGGTTTCCGTATTATTAGTCCTCTTCAGTGAAACAGTCTTACTTCTATTTGCCAAAACAATAGTGTGAACAGTGTGTGTATGTACACAGTTGCGTAATGAAAAAAAAGTTTGATAATTGAAAATGACAAGGAAATTTCTCTAAGGGGTGCCTTCTTCAAGAATATGTTAAGTTAGTTTAACTTGCTTGATATAGTGAGTAAAAGAATGTGATATTAATAACAACACTAGTAATTAGTAATAATGAAATAAAAATGTTATTTTCAGTGTAATTTTAAACATTTGCTCACTACAAGTGAGTATGCTAACTCAGACTGAAGTGGGTCTTTCATGCAGAGGACATCCCTGAGAAATTACAAGAATTATTCCATGCTACATTCACAGCTAGTGTTTTTTCCACTTAGTTATGCTATAAGGTACTTCGTGCTCGTGTGGTGGGAGCCATGAATGTCACACAATCAACACTCGCGGTTTCGATAGTTATTGTAAAGTAGGTCACTGGATGGCAGGTAGGTTGGTTGGTAAGTGAGCCGAAACAAACTAACAATGAAACAAATGAACGAAAAAAAAGAACGAGGGTGAGGGATGAATGCGAAACAGTTGAGGGAGGGAAATAAAACAGAGCTAAAGCCTGTGAATGAGAGAGTGATGGAGGGAGAGGTGAAAAATTAGAAGGAAATAGGTGGGTAAAGGATGAGAAAAAGGAAAGAATCGCAAACGATAGGAATAGAGAAAATAAACAGGTTGAAGAAGGGGATGAGAGAGAGAGAGAAAGAGAGAAAAGGCAATTCTGACTGTAGTATTATCATTACTGTGCATAAACAGAAAGTGAGTGAAGGGAGAAAATGACGGTGAGCGAACAGCTAAAAGCAAAGTAACGGCATAATTAAAAACAGTGAACGCAAACTAAACAAACCGTGAAAAGAAATATTCAGAAACACAGAAAAAAAAAAAAGATATTAATGTGAGAGAAATACAATGTGGGGAGAGATGTAGTGAGAAAAAAGATAACTGATTGAAATAATATATTATATGAAAATGCGGCAACAATAGAAAGTGTCTTTTCCTTTTAATTTAGTAAAGATCGATTCTGCTTCATCTGATCGTATCTTGACATGTGAGCCTTTACTGGCAAACGAGGTTTCTGTTTTTTTGTTTTATTTTTTGTTTTATTTTCTTTAATCCATTTCAGGTAGTAATGTTCTGCAACTGTTAAGTTTCCATGTTACTTTCTCTACCTTGGGTTGGGTTGGTATGAAGTCCGCGGATATTTTATAGAGCAGGTATAAAAGAGATATCTTTCATGTTTCTCTCGGATATACACGTGACGTAAACGATATTCAATTAGTGTTATACAACACATATAAACTTATAGACAATCATAGCATGTTTTTAGTCGACAGACTTTATGAAATGAACAATCTTATCTAAATGGGATCATACCCACTGGACTTAAAGGAAGACATTATCTTTTATCTTTTTCAGTCATTAGACAGTGGCTATGCTGGGGCACCGGACTGAATTTTTCTTTAATGGAATGAGTCGACCCCAGTTCTTATTTTTTAAGCCTGGTATTTATTCTATCGGTCTCTTCTGCCGAACCGCTAAGTTACAGGGACGTAAACATACATACCAACACTGGTTGTCAAGTTGTGATGAGGATGGGAACAAACACAGACATACACACATAGATAGATATATTTATATACACGAAGGGTTTCTTTCAGTTTCCGTCTGCCAAATCCACTCACAAGGCTTCGGTCGGCCCGAGGCTACAGTAAAAGACACTTGCCCAAGGTACCATGCAGTGGGACTGAACCCGGAACCACGTGGTTGGGAAGCAAGCTCCTTATCACACACCGCCTATATTAACATTAGTTAATAATTTTCTTTTAGATTATAATTTTTTAAACAAAAGTTATCATCGTTGGAACCCTTACGGATTTAGGTTTCCTTTGGGTTAAACAAAGGTTAACCAAAAACGAAGAGAAACTTTGATCTTGGATGAAATTTTGTGATGTATATATTCAGAAGACAAAATTATGAACATTGGTAGTGTGTCTTTAAGCGCTCACGCACACACATAGTGTGTGTGTGTGTGTGTGAATATTACAAAGGCAGTAAGCGATCAGAATCGTTAAGGATAAAAGATAAATGCCATGTGGTGTAGGTATACACACACACACTTGTGCGACGCATCAGTGACAAACAGAATGAAATATACAAGATCACAAAACTTGATCGTACACTTCCATTTAAAACTAAAATGGAGAATGGATGCTTCTTCACTGCTAAAAGATCAACGCTATTTAGTTTTCTATAGCTAATTTAAACATCCCGCAAACAATCTGCTACTTGTTCTTTTTTACTGTTCCGAAATTCTTCAAGAGAATAAAAAAAAAAATTCAGAACCTTAGATTCCGACCTACTGACCGCCACCTGACCTTCCCACATCTGCCACACAATATAGGTCATGTAGCGCCTGGCATAACTCTGTCTACAAACATCATTCATTTTATGTATCACATTCCCAACGGAGATTAGCGACCCACTACAAAACGCAGGCTGTTGGATCGGAAATAAAAAAACGGAAAATCGTACAAAAATGAATAGTTGCGGAACGTTTTTATTTTCGCGTATAAAATAACTTCTCTAATCCTGGATGAAACGTCTTTGTATAGTCCGAAGATAGTCAGATTCAAGGCGGACATCATTAACCTCGTGAAAAAAAAATCATATCATATCATTATAGAAAAATGGCTGCA
>NC_142944.1:11950328-11957828 GCF_046866305.1 Octopus bimaculoides | reverse complement strand
TATTTCATTTAATTATTGAAGCAAATTTAGTATTTGTATAATTTAGAGTAGTGAGCAAGGTGACCACACGTAGTTCGGAAAAATCACTAATAAGGACAGACTTTGGAAACAAGGTTTCCAGAAAATCGATACTGTAACTGTATTGGAAATGGACTGGTTCGTACAATGAAAGATTGAATAAAATGGTTCTTAACCTTTCATGATTCCAGACGTCTACAAAGAAAAGAAAAAAAATTGCTCTGTGTCTTCGAACTTTGTTTTAGACCAGCAATCTACAACTTTTCTTTTTACACCACGGACCAGTTTCACGCAAGAAAATTTTCCCATGAAACGGGGGATCATGTGCATAACAAAAAAAGAAAATACATAATATATAGTTTAATTATTACATATACGTATATAAATGTATAAAAACCTCCTGCTCACTGCGAAAGTCAAAATAGAAATGACATTTGAAATATTCTTTCAGAACGACCCGGTACCGAATGATCTGCGATGGTTGGGGATCGCTTTATTAGACAATCAAATAGCCGGAAGTCACTCCTTTTGCGTCAGCTCGACTTCAAAGTTGTCAGTAGCTAGGCTTTTCTTTGCGTATGGAACACAAAAGAAAAAAAAATCAAGAGGATTTTGTTCTGTTTAATTATAGAAAACATATCCCACCTTTGGTTCCCATACATTCATAGTGTTGACATCCCAGTTATGAAAAACCGATATTAATATTAGGAATAACCAGTAGAAGAAAGAGGAAATTCCCACAGATTTCATACACAGGCCTTAGTTGTAGTTAGTTACAAGAGTGAGCTTAGTGCAAGTGAAACATATATATATATATATATATATATATATATATATATATTGTGAGTGTGTGATCTTATAATAAGAAAGCCAGTTTCATGAAAAAAGTGAATTAATGATGAGTACACACTCATACAGGAAATTTACTTGTTAGAGAAAAATCTATCGGTAATTGTTAACAATCTAGTAATAAAAAGGGAGATGATTTCAAGAGGTTAAGAATCTTTGAAAGTGAATTTGCGTGTTTATAATGTACATCAGGTTTTCGAAATTTTGCACGAGACGTCTATGGTCATGTTTCGGTCTATTTAAACCTCTACTTCGTAGCAGCGTTGACTCAAGTCTGCTAATGTTTAAAAAAAAATAAGCTAAGCAGGCGCAGGGGTGGATGTGTGGTAAGTAGCTTGCTTACCAACCACATGGTTCTGGGTTCATTCCCACTGCGTGGCACCTTGGCTAAGTGTCTTCTACTATAGCCTCGGGCCGACCAAAGCCTTGTGAGTGGAATTGGTAGACGGAAACTGAAAGAAGCCTGTCGTATATATGTATACATATATGTGTGTCTGTGTTTGTCCCCCCAACATCG
Source organism: Octopus bimaculoides (assembly GCF_046866305.1). Classification (NCBI taxonomy): domain Eukaryota; kingdom Metazoa; phylum Mollusca; class Cephalopoda; order Octopoda; family Octopodidae; genus Octopus; species Octopus bimaculoides. The sequence goes on along the minus strand of NC_142944.1, from coordinate 11,956,444 downwards.
CTTGACAACCGATGCTGGTGTGTTTAGGTCCCCGTAACTTAGCGGTTCGGCAAAAGAGACCGATAGAATAAGTACTAGGCTTACAAAGAATAAGTCCTGGGGTCGATTTGCTCGACTAAAGGCGGTGCTCCAGCATGGCCGCAGTCAAATGACTGAAACACGTAAAAGAGTAAAAGAGTAAGGGAAATTAATAAAATGGGCCAGTAGCATGAATTTGGATGTATTTGTGTTCGGAATATCGCGATACACTTGCTAAAAATTCTTAATTGAAATTCCCGGTTGAATGGAGAAAAGATAGATTATTGGGTAGGTGGCAAATAATTGCAAGATCTGCGCATTCGTCAAAGATCAACTTCAAATTCACAACCTACTACTCCTTAAAAAAAATGTAATAAACGCTTAGTTTTGGTTACCTTTTTTTTCGTTATCTTCCAGCATCACCTCATCTCGAAAACCTTGCTAATCTGGACAGATTTTTAAAATGCACTTTTCTAGTGTATCGTCAAGCATTCATCAAATTTGTCACCTCATCTCCCTCCCCCAGCTCTCTCTCTCTCTCTTTCCCTTTTCCCCCTTTTCTCATAAATTTTATTAAATTATCGTGACCTATTCATGTGCACCTGCTTATTGAATCGGAACACGATATGATGTTTACAATATTAATGATAACGTTGTTTATGATGTTCATACTAATTGCGAATTATTTTTTTATTACCACTCAACACTGTCCTTTCTATATGAAGATGTCGTTAGGCGTTGTATAGGAATAGTACCGGAAGGCAGAGAAATTTTCACAAAAGTAAATAAAAAAAAAAATGAAACACAAGCACAAACAACGTTATACTTATCTCCACTAGAGTTTGTGTGTTAATGCGAATGTGCACGTTCGCAGTTTGTTCGTCTAGTTGACAAGTTGCTGAATACCAGAGAGAGAGAAATGTTACGTATGAAAAAGTAATCCGGTGAAGACAGACCTAGTAACAAAAAAAAAAAAAAAATTTTTTTTCATCACTGGTTGGCTATTTATCCAAGAGAACAGAAATGGTTTTAAAAAAATGATAAAGCTGAATAGTAATTATTGATTCATTGATAGAAAATAGTGAATGAATGAATGAATGGAAGTTGCGTTTTCAGATATGTACTCATCCATAACGCATGCGTATATAAATATAAATCTTTACTATAGTAATACTCTTGTGTTTTTCTCTGTCACAGCATATGAATTAGAACACACGCACACACATATATACATACACACACACGCATGCACACACACACACATACATATATAGGCAAAAAATGAACGCTTGCGTTACATAAATATTTTCAGGATTAGATAAAGACAACAAACGGGAAATATGACATACCTGTGTGTGTGTGTGTGTGTGTGTGTGTGTGTGTGCGTGCGCATGTGCGTGCGTGTGTGTGTGTATAATTTTTAAAAAACGTTGTAAATAAACATACGAAAATATACTAAATACACAGGCGAACAGAAAACACAGGTCACCAACTTCTCTTCAGTTATCGGTCAGAGAGTCCAAGCACAATTTCGGTCATTATCGATGATATTGCTGCATGTGTGTGTGTGTGTGTGTGTGTTTGCATGTCTTGCGATGGTCGGAACGCCGTTCCATAAAACGGATCAGTGCAAATCTACATTAAAGGATAACCCGCACCATCAATACCGCCACTGCTTCTAAGATAGTCCAACAAACAAACCGCCCTCTATAGTCACTGTCATACCTATAAAGTACCATATAAAATACTACAGTAGTTATTTGGTTGGAAGGTTAATAACTTGGTTGACTGGCAGTTTTGCTGGTCAAGGGCCGCATGACATTTTGCGGTAGGTAGGTAGAAGAGTAAGTTCGTACTTATTAGTAACTAATAAACTAAGACGAAAGTAATTGGACAGTTTTAATATTACATTGAAATATGATCACTATTGATAACGAGAATCTTGGAGCAAGTGGCAAACCTTCGGTTGTCCAAATCCAAAACAATGCTTCCATCAACGAAACTAACCATTTCACCAATGGCATTTATTTTCTAGAACATAGTTTCTCAACCATTTTTTTTACCTATCGATCTTATTTGATTATTTTACTTTGATGGAATCCCATAACGACTCGATGTTTAAAAACTAATATATTTTTATAATTAAATATTATGTGGACTTGTATGAAAATTAAAATAGCTTGTGGATTGTGGACGTATAGATAATTTATTGCACATAAACTTTACTGATCTGAAGTACAGTTTTCTCATAGCAGTGGACCCCCCCCCCCCCCCAATTTATCATATTGCATCTGAGGACCCCAAAATCTCACATGGACGGTTGAGAACCCCTGTTCTAGAGGTGAGCTAGCGTAACATGGCACAATATTTAAATTTCCCTTTTTATAGCAAGCTAAGTTATAATTATCATCACACTGAGAATCGTTTGGTCATGTAAAATGTTTTAATTTTATTTGGTTGATGTGACAACACAGCTCACTCGATCACAGCATCTACAACCGGAATATGCAAGTAACTATATACAAGTTCGAAACTCCAGTGGTATATTGTTATCTCAACAATTTTCTGTTTATTATTGGCAAACTGGCAGAAAGGCGGCGAACTTGTAGAATCGTTAGGACGCCGGGCGAAATGCTTAGCGGTATTTCGTCTGCCGCTACGTTCACAGTTCAAATTCCACCGAGGTCGTCTTTTCCTTTCATCCTTCAGAGGTCGATAAAATTAGTACCAGTTACGCACTGGGATCGATGTAATCGACTTAATCTCCTCCCTCAAATTTGAGGCCTTGCGCCTCCAGTAGAAAAGTTTACTATTATTTATTGTCCTATTTTGTTAGGATCACCATAAATTTTATTATCGCCATAGCCTTTTTATTACTGCTGATTTTTTTTTTATTATTGTTTCGTTATTTTAAAGCAAGAATAATGATACTGTTGGTATTGTGATGGTAGGTGAGTGAGTAATATTTAACATTTGTCTACCAATTTCGGCTAAACTGGCGTTTATATTTTAATTATCCATATAGTCTGCGGTATTCGATCACCAACCAGTCAGCCATGTTCTGTAGAATTTCCCGATATAACTTGACGGTTGTTGAATATGGCGATTAAGCATCGTTTTATCCCAAGTAAATTAATACAATTCTTTCGAATATAGAAATTTCAGGATTTTATTAATTTGTTAATAATAAAAAACATAGCTTTCCCATGAATTGAACGAATGAAAAGTGTGTGTGGGAGTATATATATATATATATATATATATATATATATATATATATAAAGACGTTGAGTGAGCATAGGTAACATTTAAGTAGAATTGGCATCCGCTCCATATAAAAACACACTTTCACACCATCATAGAACACATACGATCATACGAGCACTCTACCTTAAAAGAATAAATGAATGCATATTAATTATGTGTGCACACATGTATGCAGGCAAACAACTCTACAGACACGTTCAAGCATACAGGAACACATGTCCGATGTGAGACTGGAAATGAAAAGGTCGTTTAGTTCTTTTGGTTGTGTATCTGCTAAGTGTCCTTGAAAAGAAGGTGAGATTTCCGTTTTAACAACCTTACATAACCAAAACAGAGCTGGGAGTCAGAATAGTTTTCCTGTTTTTTGGGGGTTTTTTTTGCCTTTTTTTATCCAATTTAAAATACAAGTCGGAATATCCCGTGGTAATTGCCAACTTCAAACAACACATTGTAATTTGTGTGTGTGTGTGTGTGTTGGCCGATAGCATACGTTGGAGACAGTAAGTAAAGGAAGTGATACCAGTATCCTTTATTCTGACAGAAAATCTGAATTTAAAAATATAGCATTAATAAAAACATGCAAATAACATTTACTAAACACCCCCTAGCTCTTTCTCCCACAATATAAGTTCACTGAAGCAGTCATTCACATAAACAGAAATACATGAAAACACACCGCTGATATCGATGAGCTGCCGGGGTCTTTTAACACAGGTGTATTCCTGTTTGAATTGCTTTAGTGGAGACGTTTGGCAGAAAATGATTGAATGAAACTTGGGGTATTTGTGAATAACGTTTTTCTCTAAACATTTCTGTCGTTTGTTTCTTTGTTCGTTAGTTTTTCAATGAGCGTTTTCCTTTAAGAAAAAATAATTCATTACTTCCTTCTAATAGATTATTGAACTAGCTAATAAAAATAACCTGGAAGGCAATTCTGTTCAATATTCAAGTGATCGTACATGGAACCAAACTCTTGTAAGCGAGAGAATCTTTGCTTTATGAATGAAAAGATCAACTTTATAACGCACATGTGAATACATTAATTTATGTGCAATAAAAGTAACTGTATAGTACATGTTCTATGCAATGTAGGTGATTTTTGACCTACACTTCTTTAAACTGTTTGAAACAAATGTGAAGCGTCCCACGGTCGAAATCGAATTGATTACTATTGCTTATACTCTGTCAAGCAAGTTAATGATGAAAGATGTTTTATTCTGACACTATCCAATGTGTCTTTCCAATTTTTAAAAGCAGTTGAGTTATTTGAGGGAAGTTTGACTATTCTTTCTCTCAGATAGGCTTCTGTTTTTAAATTTGCTGCACTGATCAAGCTGATTCGTCCAATGACCAAGTCTGTATGATCCAATGTGATGTTGCTTCTTTTAAATGTTTTGAGGGAGATTAAGCTAACATTCCTCGCAAGCCGAGGAGAAATATTATGCTATCTTATATTATATCGATTATTTTCATTTCCCCGGTGAAAAAAATTGCCCTAGCCTATTGGTTTTCTTCAACTAGTCAAATCCTGTGAGGTTTTGCTTGTTCTTTTCTTCTCTCTATTTCGTTTTACATTCTACCCGTTTTTATTTTCCTACTATTCTTTCTTATCAAGCAGACTTAAGATCGAAGAACTCCTGTTGAGACTATGCAGTCTTTCCGATATAAAATCTAGAAGTACATTATCCAGTCTTTCCCTTTAAGATGGCAAGCTGAGGGAGAATGGCTGCTGTTTGAAGCAAATTGACTGATCATGTGTATGCTCCCTCGTTGTGTCGGCTTCTGACTTGACAAACATAAGATGTTGCCGATATTAACACATTTTGAATATTCTTTAAATATTCCTTTATTACACAAAGACCAGGATACCAAACTTGATCCAAGCGTGGCTGGATGTTTAAGAAACAGGCTTCATATATTTCGGTTCGACTCCAATGTAAAGTAACCCAAGGCAAGTGTCTTCCATCAGAAGTTCAGCCTGGCCAATTATTTGTAAATGGATATTAGATATATTCCATAAATCCGCCGTCGTATTTCCTATTTCGCTTATATATAAATGTATGTACATGTGTGTATGATCTTGTGCCGACGCTTTTCGCCGGTGAAAAAATTGAGAAACCAGTGTTTTCAAACTAAAATTCCTTCTGTGTATATGTTCTGTTTGAGTTACACAGACATACTCTTCTTGTCAGTATCGTCGTCACAAATACAAATACATTGAATGAGTGATTGTCATTAAATAAATATAACACAAACTGCAGATATGTAAAGAGTTCGTTTCCTCTGTCAGACGTGTTTCTTCATTCTTACATTTGACTTTGAGGATGATGATGATAATAATAATGGTTTTAAATTTTGGCACAAAGCTAGCAAGTTCGAGGAGGGGATAAGTCGATTACATCGAACCCCAGTACTCGACTGGTACTTATTTTATAGATAGGCAATGATAATCCTTTCTACTGTAAGTAGAAGGCCTGAAATTTTGTGGAACGGGACTAGTTCCAGTGCTTGACTGGTACGTATTTCATCGCCCCCGAAAGGATGAAAAGCAGAATCGACCTCGCTGGAATTTGAACGTAAAGCTGAAAAATATGCCTCTAAGCATTTTGTTCGATGCGCTAACTGTTCTACCAGCTCATCGAATTAATAATAATAATAATAATTTTGGCACAAGGCCAGCAAGTTCGAGGTTGGGGATAAGTTGATTACATCGACCCTAGTGCTTTACTAGTACTTTCTTTATCGATCCCCAAAGGATGAATGGCAAAGTCGTCCTCAGCGGCATGTATTAAAACCAATTATTGTTTGATCAAAACATTCTTGAGCCGACG
>NC_142944.1:11922828-11945328 GCF_046866305.1 Octopus bimaculoides | reverse complement strand
GATAGAATAAGCACCAATCTTAAAAACAAGTAAAACATAAAAGATAAAAAATATTAATTCAAATATCTTTTGATCAGAAAGTAAATACTCTTTCCTAATCAATATTTAATAGCTTCAGTTTTTCAATCTGTCCAGATATTGACCAATGGCTCACCACAGGCTAGCGGTTTTCTTAAGGTGTTCTGTCGTGCCGAATCTACTAATCTGATATGAATAAACTTCAGGCTATTCACGTACGCAATATGACTTAATCTCGCTTCTGAAAACAAATTAATACCAGATTATCATAATATTGCAAAGAACAGAATCATTAAGAAAATTTGCCTCCTTTTGTTAGGTCTGTGGCACTCACGTAGCACACCTAATACATAAGACCTCTAGTGTTATGTTTGCAATGTTTCCTTGCAGTAAGTGTTTTAAGAAATAATTATAATGACACGTTTTAGAATTATGACTTCGTCAGTGATGGAAAAATTTGTCTTATTCCTATTCGAAATATTTTGGATACAGCACCTCTTTTAGAAACTTTGCTTTGTAATGGAAGAGCATTACTCGTGAGTTTCTCACCTATAGGCGTAGGAGTGGCTGTGTGGTAAGTAGCTTGCTTACCAACCACATGGTTCCGGGTTCAGTCCCACTGCGTGGCACCTTGGGCAAGTGTCTTCTACTATAGCCTCGGGCCAACCAAAGCTTTGTGAGTGGATTTGGTAGACGGAAACTGAAAGAAGCCCGTCGTATATATATATATATATATATATATATATATATATATATATATATAATGTATGTATGTATGTGTGTGTGTGTATATGTTTGTGTGTCTATGTTTGTCCCCCCAACATCGCTTGACAACCAATGATGCTGGTGTGTTTCCGTCCCCGTACTTAGCGGTTCGGCATAAGAGACCGATAGAATAAGTACTAGGTTTACAAAGAATAAGTCCTGGGGTCGATTTGCTCGACTAAATGCGGTCCTCCTGCATGGCCACAGTCAAATGACTGAAACAAGTAAAAGAGTATGATCTTTAGAAAAAAGACAACAATGGCCAGTTGCTTTAAAACCAATGGATAATGTTATATTTGATTATACTGTTTTTACTGCAGTAAAACTCAATTGCTCTTCATCAAGAAGACATATGTACGTACGTACATCAATGTTTACTCAACTTGCTAGTAACTTTGTAAATAAATGTATTTCATGCATAAAGACAATATATGTATTTACAAACATTTCTAAACTTGATTAAATACGCTTATAAATGTAATAATACCTAAAGATAATAAAGAATATGTTTATCCAACAAATGAAACGTAACATATTTTTATCCTTTTAAATATTTTATTTTTGCGGCATTTGGCGCCACCATTTAGTATCCATTGACGTAAGTGACAGTTCGAACGAGTTTGGATCATCCACAAATCGACTGGGGAGAGATATACCGTGCCTCGAACTTTGTTGTGGAGCCAGATTACACAGCAGAATTATTTGGATGATGACGTTTGAATTACTGTTGTTCTCAACGCAAAAAGAAAAAGAGAGAAAAAAATACTGGTTTCATTCATGCTTTGCACACTCAATGAATATGACAATAATTTAATAGACTTTTGTAGGCTTTTGTGACATTACAACGATGGTGTAACCAGTGAAAAATTTTTCACGTTATCATTCGATCTGCTAGAAATAGCAAAAGCAACACTTCCTTGAATCACTTCCTACCAAGAGCTTTCCTCCTTAAAAAGTTGCAATTATTTATAGCTGGTATTCATTTCTATTTCAAGAGTGTACAGAGGAAACAAAGAAACTGCACATGCGCATGCGTGCGCACACATTTATAGTAACATACCTATACTAGAGAAATGGTGTACATACATGATTAGTGTTTCTTTATATAATTCACAAGTGTTGAATGTGTTTGTGTGCAAATAACTGTAAAAAGAAAGTACGGGTTGTTTGTCAGTGTATGTATGGCTGTGTATGTATGGCTGTACACCTTTTAACAATGAATATTCAAAAGCTGTTCACGATGGCTACCCCGGCGAATGCGTAAATAAAACGGAAGTATTGATGTTAGTCTTCCCAGGAAAATCTACTCTTGATGGGAGTGAATACGTTTTAACCTTTTTCACTGTGACAGTTCATCCGCAAGATGAGCGTCAAGTCACTTGCATGCCAGATGTCATTCGGGTGCATTCCTCGGGGTCGTTACTCACCATTAAGGGTGAAGTGAGCTCTTCTATAGAAATATTATAGAATAAACTTACCGACCGCCTGACCGCGCGAATGGCTGGCTGCCTTATTAGCTAGCGGCTGATTTACTACACTACTTAGAAGTACGAGTTGGAAACAGAATTTTTTCTCCTTACCCGTATACCCTTTGAATTGTGTGCGAGTATGTTATTTACATTTGTATGGAATATTACGCATAATAAATTCTAGTGCATTTACATTTGTCGTTGTTGTTTAACCTCAAATAAGCCCTGTTTCAGCACATCTGTGATCAGACATTCTATTCGCCCCCCCCCTCTCCGTCTCTCTCTTACATGGCATACATTATCTAGAACTACATAACCCGATGATTGAAGGGAAACTTTTGGCTGATATTTCTGAGGCGTAACGTCAATATACAGGGTTTTTCAGACAGCGTGGCATGTTTGTATTGCATTTGTTAGTTAAACCATTGTGTAATAGGTACTTCTGAACAAATACCATCCCTTTCTTCCCAAAGAAAATATTACTGAAAATTTTGTTTCCCTTAATGAGAACAGAATAGTTTGCTTCCCTTACTGAGAGCACAATAGTTTGTATCCACGTAATTCCTTTTTCTTCGCCATTATGTCAGACTGTTTTAAAAAGTTTACATTCATCTTAACGTTTGCCTGTCCAAAGCATTTTCATAAGTTTGACTTGAATGTCTATGCTTGCTTTCAAATTTTTTAGCCCTTTCTTGTTTCACCAATTCTGAGTAATATAAAGCTCTCCTTTCATAAGTCCCAAGTTACTCTGGTGGCTGAAAAAAAAAAAACGGCTACGTATATCATATATAATATATAATGCAAAGACTTCAGAGAAACATATCCTATGTGCCACATGTGATTTACAGGGAAGCCTAGGGTTAATATTATCGGCTTTGTCAATCTGCCTGCCCACTTTACAGTCAACAGGGAACTTCCACAAACACTTGCATACAAATGTGCCCACAAGCTTTCGCATTACTCTAAAATCCTATCACTTTAGTAATGTGCAATTGTTCACTTAACAATATAAGCGAAAGCAGGGAATGTCTTCCAAAATGCAGTTGTTTGTAGCTTGTTCATCAATGAGGCCTGAAATTCTTATTTCTTTATTGCCCACAAGGAGCTAAACATAGAGGGGACAAACAAGGACAGACAAAGAGACTAAGTCGATTACATCGACCCCAGTGCGTAACTGGTACTTAATTTATCGACCCCGAAAGGATGAAAGGCAAAGTCGACCTCGGCGGAATTTGAACTCAGAACGTAACGACAGACGAAATACTGCTAAGCATTTCGCCCGACGGAGTAACGTTTCTGCCAGCTCACCGCCTTATCTGATTAGACATCCGCAAGCTTTACTTTCCTGTATATTTTCTTGAATTAGTCCCGTGTTTTGCATTTTACAAAATTAATGTACATTTAACCTTCTGATTTATTCATAGAAACTCGATCTGTTTGTAGATCTGTAACTGTTCAATAAGTAAATTATGAATCAATGAATGGATGAGAGCTCTGTATCATTCGTTTAATTATATTTTAGTTTCAAATTATATTTTATCGAAGAAGTAATGTAAGCCTATCTGTTAACTAGTAATCTTCAGTTAAAATTTATATTTTCATACACTGGCAAAAGAGCCCCAAACGTGGGAAATGGACACAGCAGATTAGGTCGGCCCCAGTACTCAACTGAAGTTATTGTCGTGATTTTGGAAGGTTCAGTCGGCTGCACTGCGTAAAAAGATATAACTAAATACCACCAGGTATCTTACCCATCACTTTACCGATCCTGTCAATTCAATATAGGTTAAAGCGTCTGTAACTCTATCATAAAGTATTATTAATAAGGAATTTTGATTTCGAGGGTTTATCATAAATACTAATATAAGCGCAGGAGTGGCTGTGTGGTAAGTAGCTTGCCTACCAACCACATGGTTCCGGGTTCAGTCCCACTGCGTGGCATCTTGGGCAAATGTCTTCTACTATAGCCTCGGGCCGACCAAAGCCTTGTGAGTGGATTTGGTAGACGGAAACTGAAAGAAGACCGTCGTATATATGTATATATATATATATGTGTGTGTGTTTGTGTCTCTGTTTGTCCCCCTAGCATTGCTTGACAAACAATGCTGGTGTGTTTATGTCCCCGTCACTTAGCGGTTCGGCAAAAAGAGACCGATAGAATAAGTACTAGGCTTACAAAGAATAAGTCCTGGGGTCGATTTGCTCGACTAAAGGCGGTGCTCCAGCATGGCCGCAGTCAAAAGACTGAAACAAGTAAAAGAATAAAAGAATAAAAGAATATCATTATATATATATATATATATATATATATATATATATATATATATAACCTTTCTCTCTGAAACAATTTACTGATACGATTTATCAAGATTTATCAGATTTAAACAGCATGGAGTCAGGAAAGTAATTAGAAATATGCCTTATGTTTCTTTTTTTTTTTTATCCCTGCTTATCAGTAAATGTGTTTGGCTGAGTTAGATTGTTGTCTTGGATATTTTCTGTTACAATATTTCACATTTTTTCTTTTAATTCACCAGACTCCATTTCTCTTATTACAGTGGCCCTAAAATAAATACCAGTAATACAATGGTTCTGATTCAGGGGATTTCATGTATTTTCTATCTTTTCGAAAGGTAGAATATCATGGATCTAATATGTTCCTGTGAATTTATATGTTCCTGATTTAGACACCAGGGCAGCAATTTTCTCTCGAGAAGATATTAATCGATCCCTAGTATGATGTTATAGATACTGTTTAGATTGCTTCGTTTCCTTTTGTCGCTTAGGAGATTGAGATTTTTTAAATCATAATATTTCGGTTATTTTCTGCTTTGATCATGAAAGGTGAAACATTTAAAACTGGTAGATTTGGAGATTCATTTGAGAGCGTTCTACATTTTAACATTACGTGAATGAGACTTATTCTGATACTGAAGTTTGGTAATAATGGAAAGGTGAAAGGTAAAAAAACAATGGTTTGTAGGTATGCGAATATAGGGTATTAGACTGTAGATTGGTTAGGTGAACAATATTAGATGATTAGTGATAATTATGACAAATGTGGATATTATAGAATTAGTGGTGGGTTATGAATAAAAGATTTAACTGAAAGATTATGTATTGATTGATTATTGGTTATGTCTTTCTTCTTCTTCAATATATATGTTACGAATGAAAATTGAGTACGGGAAACCGAACTGAGTGGTCAGTTTTGGACAGGAAATCGTTAGTGCTGAGCTGTGTTCACTTAGCGCCTTAGCTAGACTCATGTAATACATTGGTACTCGTGCAATAGCTTACTACTCTTGTATCTTTATAAAATCAGACCTTGTCATGTGATTAATAAGCTAAGTACAACTCCTTGCTTGGTGTAGTTACCTGAGTTTATCAGCTTCATATATTGAGACAGGTAATATGCACCTGACGCTAGAAAATCTGCCGTTTCACAGCAACCTGGTTGATCGTTGAAGTTCGTAAAAATATCTAAGTTTAATGCACATCTGATGCGTTCTGACGAACCATGGAATGCAAAGAATAAACAAGTTGTAAGATTGGATGTCTGTGTCACGTTATTAATTGTCGGAACAATTTCACTACTGAGACCAAAGAAGTAGTTTCTCTAATAGTTCTACCTGCTAGAAATAGCAGGCGAATCTACCTCATAACACAGAACACGCCGTGTTTGTGGCTGTGTGGTAAGAAGCTTGTTTCTTAGCCAAATGGTTCCGGGTTCAGTCCCACTGCGTGGCACCTAGGGCAAATGTCTTCTATAGCCTTGGGCCGACAAGCTTTCGCATTACTCTAAAATCCTGTCACTTTAGTAATGCGTAATTGTTCACTTAACAATATAAGCGAAAGCAGGGAATGTCTTCCAAAATGCAGTTGTTTGTAACTTGTTCATCAATGAGGCCTTGTGAGTGGATTTGGTAGACGAAAACTGAAAGAAACCCATCGTATATCTGTATATATTTGTGTATATATTTGAGTGTCTGTTTATCCCCCAACTATCGCTTGACAACCGATGTGTGTTAACGTCCCTGTAGCATAGAGGTTCGGCAAAAGAGACCGATAGAGTAAGTACCAGGCTTACAAAGAATAAGTCCAGGGGTCGATTTCTTCAACTGAAAGGCGGTGCTCCAGCATGGATACAATCAAAATGACTGAAACAAATAAAAGAATAAAAGAATTTGCTAATATAGTAAATACACAGAGTAAAAATAAAGAAGGGGTGGTCACTGAATACATCTGCTTAAAGCTGTAATGAAGATGGTCTATCACTGCGAGGATAGGTATAAATGTCACAAATATCATTTTTCTTTCTTGTGGTGGTGGTAGTAAGCCATGTATGTCAATTTAAGAAAGGTGTATATATATATTGCTGACAGTGTGGGAGACAAAATTGATTACCTTTGAGGAAAACGTCTATTACAACTAGTAACTTTTTACAATTTTAAATATTCACAGCACAGTAGCAATGTCAGCTGCACTGAAATTTTGAAAAGGTACGGGACCCCCATAAATCTCCTTCTTACTCTTAATACGATCAAGTAGGTTCGAATGTAAAATGTGCTGGTCTCTATAATTTCCGTCACGGGAGAATAAACCTCCTTTTTACAACGATAGCGTGTTCATAATATTCAGCTTATGGTTGCAAAGGATTTTTTAAATTTCAGTGAACAAATTGTTTTCTGATCGGTGCTTATCTGTCAACCGATAAAAAAAAAATAGTTATTTGCATTATGTACAGCCAGTTCTGAAACAATTATTCGCATATTTATTATTAACACTTCCAGGCATGTTTAGGCGCAAAATATGCTAGTTACTGTAGAATGTGTTACAGAAGAATACCCCCCTCTCTCTCTCTCTCTTTCTCTCACTCTCACTCTCACGACAGCAGTATGTTCAATACATTTGGCTCAATCGTGCAAGGGGTTCTGAGACACCAGTGTTTCGGCATGTTGTGTCGCGTCAAGCCTGAAGCAGCACCCTTATCTTTGAGCCTAAACAAGACACCGACTTTGTTTATAATTTCAGTGAACAAATTGTTTTTCTGATCAGTGTTTATATCTGCCAACCAAAAAAAAAAAAAAAATCATTATTTGTACTGTGTACAGCGAGATCTGATCTCAGCGTACACGGTGAAAATAAATAAACAATTAAATTTTTTTTATTTTTTATAAAGGCTCTTTTTACAAACAGAAAGTCCGAGCACGATGGACTGCCGCAACTCTGAGATCACTGGACCGAATACCGTACAGTATTTGTTCCGAGATTTCGCGTTTTAAATTCAAGTCCTCCCATAGTCTATTAAGGTGATACACTTAATTCGTCACCCGGTTTAACGCCATCATTTGGCACCTTTTAGTGTCTTTAACAGAATAACCTCTCTCTCTCTCTCTCTCTCTCTCTCTCTCTCTTACGGCAGCAGTATGTTCAACACACTTGGTTCAATGGTACAAGGGGTTCTGAGATATTAGTGTTTCGACATGAACCCTTATCTTTGAGCTTAAACAAGACACCGACTGCAAACATACTTGCTAGGTCTCCTGTTTAAAGATGCTTCCCCCACCCTATCTCCCTCTTGCTAGTATCGTAAACTATAATTAGACATGGATACTACCTTCCCACGTGATGGAATTATGGAATTTTCAAACATTTAAATATGCTGCTCCATTTACCGTTTACTTATTACAAAGATGTTGAGCCAAATTCCCTCACGAATTAACTAATTGATGTTACACATCTTACTTGTTTCAGTCATTAGACTACGGCCATACTGGGGCACCGCCTTGAAGAGTTTTTAGTCGAATGCATCGAGCTCAGCACTTTTTGTTTTCTAAGCCTGGTACTTCTTATTCTATCGGTCTCTTAGTCGAGCCGCTAGGTTACGGAGACGTAAACAAACAAATATTCAATGAAATGTAGTTAGTCCTATTCTGGATGAAAAATATTCGTACGATTAATATTAAACCTCCATTTTCATAACACGTTATGCAGAAATGAGATGCACACAATTTTTTTCCAGGAATGGGACTGTGTGTGTGTGTGTGTGTGTGTGTGCGTGTGCGTGTGCGTGTGCGTGTGTGTGTGTGTGTGTGTGTGAGCACGTGAATGAGTATGTGTCATCTAACGTCATTCTGCCGCGCCTATTTTGATTGCAAGAACCTGTTTTGTGGGCTGTTTTTTAAAAACTTACTTCGACATTTTTAAATACATTTCAATACAGTATTTATTGTGAAAGTGTATATATTGTGTCTTTATACGCATATGTATGGCTTACGTATAAAGCGTGTGTATAAGGTGTGTAAAGTGTATTGTCTAAATCGTATTCTGTACGTGTGTATGGGTGTGTATGTATTACATATATAGTGCGTGTGTGTGTATTGTATATTATATAGTGTGAATGTATATATGAAATGTATCCGCCTACCTGTTTCTAGAACACCTGGTCTCTCTGTCTCTCTCCTTGCCGTATCTCTAATGCGCACACGCACACACAACCTACAACCTATGTAATGCGGGCGAATATAATCTCTATTCTTGATTTTAGCAATGTTGTAAGAAAGAGAAACGAGCGTTAACAACCCTTCACAACACCTTTTACTCGCGGTAATAATTATCATCTAGTGAACGTTAATTCTGACTAGGGAAAAGAAATGTCTTACAGTATACTCGAGATAAGTAAAATAATTTTTGAATGAATTCGCAATGAATGATAATTTAACACTCAGTCTTGTGTACAACAGACAGGCAGACAGAAGGAAATATTCTCAGACTTGATATCCACGAAGATTTATCAGCTGTTGTTAACGATAGCATATGTGGCAGTAGTGTCTGTGTACACCGGGCAGGGGATATATATATATATATATATATATATATATATATATATATATATATCATTTGTATTATTATATATATGTACGTATGTATGTGTATGTATATAAGCGCAGGAGTGGCTGTGTGGTAAACAGCTTGCTTGCCAACCACATGGTTCCGGGTTCAGTCCCACTGCGTGGCACCTTGGGCAAGTGTCTTGTACTGTAGTCTCAGGCCGACCAAAGCCTTGTGAATGGATTTGGCAGAGGGAAACTGAAAGAAGCCCGTCGTACATATATATATATGTTTGTGTGTCTGTGTTTGTTCCCCCCTCTCACGCCCAACATAACTTGACAAACGATGCTGGTGCGTTTACGTCCCCGTAACTTAGCGGTTCATCAAAAGAGACCGATAGAATAAGTACTAGGTTTACAAAGAATAAATCCTGGGTTCGATTTGCTCGACTAAAGGCAGTGCTCCAGCATGGCCACAGTCAAATGACTGAAAGAAATGAAAAAATATATATACATACACGCACACACATCCTGGCACTCCGTTGGTTTCGACGACGAGGGTTCCAGCTGATCTGACCAACGGAACAGCCTGCTCGAGGAAATTAATGTGTAAGTGGCTTAACACTCCACAGACACGTGCATCCTTAACGTAGCTCTCCGGGAGATTCAGCGTGACACAGTATGTGACAAAGCCGGCCCTTCGAATATCAGGTACTACTCATTTTTTGTCAGCTGAGTGAACTGGAGCAACACCTCGGCCCCGAACACTGAGTCGTTATCATAAGCAGGTTCCTCCGCTTAAGCTGATAACTCCTTATCTTGAGTCTTTTGCAGTGTTTATACCATACTTACACTTGACTCAGCTCACCAGGGTATGGCGTTAGGAGCCATCAAGTCAGAGAAATTAGAAATTGAATGAGAACCAGTGATGTCTGCCCATCTAGCCAATCATGACTGGGTGCAGCTGCCAAACATTAAAGATACTATCTCTATCCAGAGGCCTTATACCCCATATATATATATATATATATATATATATGGCAAAAAGAAAATGGAGGGGATACAGAAATGACATATATCAACTGTTAGACATTCTATTATGTCTTTATTTATTCTAAAACATTTGTAAGAATACATACATATGCAAAGTCTGTGTGTTACAGACATATGTACCAGCAATACATAAAAGACTATATAATTTCGACGCATATGCTCGCATGTACACAGACAATGAAGCTTTTCGAACATACAAAGATTCCTCTGCGATCACTTGGCTAATCACGGCCTAATTTTCTATTAAATCATACCCGACCGTCTTTAAGGACATTAAATTTAACTCGAAATAATTTTGCATCGAATGAGAGATTCACAGATGAGATGTCTTAGAAATTAGATATATTCAATCAATTGATTTACTAGACAATATTATGGCGTAGATCGATATATTATAGGCAATGTTAAAAATCATAACTCAGTTTCGATTGTCTGTTGATTGTCAGAATCAATGTGCACCTTTTTTTTACTTCTGAGCTCAAAGGTCATTAGAATCGACTTTACATTTTTAAACTTCTGGAGCTGACATGTAAATATGAATGGAGTCCTGGAGTCGATTGTATATTTCTCTTTCACAAAATGCTACCTTGATCCAGTGTGTAGAGTTATTATCACATCATTCTTAGCTTTGTAAATTCCACATGGAACAAGCAGATCTATAATTCTAAGTATTCCATCCGTGACCATCCTGTCTTTGATATACTTTTTACTTGTTTCAACCATTAGACAGCGGCCAGTCGAATGAACCGACCCCAGTACTTATTTTAAGCCTGGTACTTATTTTATCGGTTGCTTTTACCGAACCGCTATGTTACGGGGACGTAAAAACACCAGTACCGGTTGCGAGGCGGAGGTTAGGGACAAATACAGACACAGACACATACATGCAGATATATATACATACATTTACACGACAGGCTTCTTTCACATATACATCTAACCAAAGAAATTACAGTGGTAACCATGGAATCCTTCATTTTTTTTTTTTCCATGTTCAAAGATTCCAGGACTGCATCACTCTTTTTGTATGTCTATTTCTACGATAGTCTGAGTTTCATTTGAGGAAGGTTTAGTTATTATTTTTAGTTGTTTGGAAAATCAAGCAGACGCTCCATCGTTTCTCGGTCGGATGTATTTGCACAAATGTAATTTTAGTTTGGCACATTTTCTGTAATGTGCATTACGGAAATTAGTTTCCGTATCATACTAATACGAATTGAAAGCCTACTTCTAATCAAATTTGCTTTTCATTCCTCTGCATTCGGTAAAGTAGCAGTCATATATTGACAGTAATTCAAGTGACAATATCCATTTATTTATATACACACTTACTCACAGTCTCGCCTAGTTTCGATTAATAGATCATCGTTGAACTTCGTTTTACAGATATGAGATAGTGCCATATTTGTAGATTTGTATGTGGTATGTTCCATCGAATTGTTTGTCCCAGTCCTTTTTTACGAAATATAAGATGTTTACTTAGACAAATGAAAATTATTTTATAAATGTTAACATTTACGTTTGAGAGAAGCATCCCATTTTTGAAAATTCAAATGTATTTCAAACCTTTTTTTTACTTTCGGAAATTGTGAACACGAGAAGGTGACGAATTAACAGTCCTTAGTGTTGTTTATAATGCCTTGCGATGTTTGTTCCGGCTGTCTGCGCTCTGAGTTCAAATCCAGCTGTGGTCAACTTTGCCATTTATACATTCGCGGTCGTTACGCAATAAGCATTCCTCAGAGTGGCTGACTGGCAAAACGGTAAAAACGGCGAACCTAATGAATTGCGGTGTTCCTTCCGATTGTTTTGGTTCTGAGTTCAAACTCCGCAATAGACTACACGGGTGGTAGACTTAATCCGTTGGAATTGTGGAAAGAAGCTCGTTGGATGAACTGTAAACTGAATTCTAAAGATACAGGCATGCTACACTGTCCCTTTCGTTAAGGGTATGCGTGCCTCTCTCACTAACAATGAATAAGCAGTGCTGTTGATCGTCAGAATTTCCAAATATGAGTGTTCCAGATGTTTGAAGGCATCCTTTATTTAATTTATCAACTTAAGAGACAAGCAAAAATGATCATAACAGGATTAAAACTCAGAAATGCAGCAAATATGCTAATCCGTCCATTTACAGCTTTTGAACCCCTACCATTTAAAATATGAAGACTGGTTATCATATATATATATATATATATATATATATATATATATATATATATATATATATATATATATATATATATATATATATATAGGCAAAATTTACAGAAGACGAAAACAGGTGAGGGGACATCAAGCAGATGTATTAATTTGACGCTTAGGAAGAAAGGAAAAGTCTTTGACGTTTCGAGCCAACACTCTTCGACAGAAAGAGACGAGAGGGGGAAAATGGAGAGAGAACGTAAAAAGGAAGGAGAAAAGAATGTGTAGGGATTAACGGTTCAACATGATATGGTTCAAAATTGTGCAAAAAACGAAAGACAGAAACAGGTTAGGAGACAACAAAAAAGGGTTTGACGCTCAGGAAAAAGGGAAGAGGTACACACAAAGGGAAGAGATACACACAAAAAAGTTTAGGGTCTTCTATAGACTCCTATTCTTCTCTACTCTATCATCCCGATTTCTCTTCACTGCCCCCATTTTTTTTGTGCGCGCGTGTGTGTATGTACTTGTCTGCAACTTGTTTGTTAGGTGCGTAAAAGAAAAAAAAAACAACGTAAAAAGTAACCGGTTAACATACATAAATTTCTCCACATTTGAATAATTGCCACAGTTTTTCTCTTCGTTTCTTGTCAATGAGACAATTGAAGGAATGGATATGACAACAGAGATGTGAATGAATTTACATTTAAAAGAAAAACAGAAACAGTAAAAAAAAAACAAAAAAAACTGGATGAATAGCGATAAAATTATCTCTCAACTCGCCCGACTTGGCTGTTGAGTTTTTATTTGTTGGCGTAAATGAAACAGCTGTAGTTTTTAGCTATTAATAAATCTAAATAAACGCATGAATGTATATATCACACTTGCACCTACTTATTCCCGTAAGTACTGTCAAACACGTGCTGCATTGTGCGGTGCTGTTGAACCACTAGTCAATCTTGATCGAAATTACTTGTGATGAAAAGAATTCCAGCCGAGACCATCACGTCATTTTATGTGCATCTACAACTGAATTTTCCAGTGTGTGGTTACTGATTTTAGAACAATAGGGTGTGGTTTGGTTACTATTTCTAACGGGTTGAGTAACACACAAAAGTGTGTGGGGGTGGATGATTTCCATTTTGTATACAGTGTAGAATGTTATCTACGGCTATATTTGAGGACTCGATCTTATTAGGAAGCGTAGCCAAATATCCAAATTGTACCCAACCGTTTTTAAGGTAGAACATCTCGCCTTTGACAATGCTGTCTGATATACATTGCTTGAGTAAAAAATTGGCTGTCATTGAAACGTCTTTTAGGTCAGCTGAATCTAAACTGACTTGGGGCTAACCAGGAATTACTACTCTGCGTGCGTAAGCAAAAGCCGGGTAATGTAATCACTCGTCTTTGTGTGTTTGCAAAATTACTGGTAAATGGCTGAATGGATTTTCACCAAATTCGGCAGAAATACTCATTGGGTGAGTGGCTCGAAATTATGAAAATTTGGTTTATCTTCAAACATACATAAATACGTAACTAGATATGCAACTGTGTGTGTGTGTGTGTGTGTGTGTGTGTGTGTGTGTGTGTGTGTGTGTGTGTGTGTGTGTGTGTGTGTGTGTGTGTGTGTGTGTGTGCGCGTTCGTATTCAATGATGGATTCGAGGGTTTCGTTTATTTACGAGTTTTCTTAATTTTACCTGAGTATAAACACCTATAATGGTGATGCTTAAAAAATACCTGCGTGCAAGTATACATCGTCCCTTTGATGCCGTTTTTTTTTTTGTTTTTCATTTGTATATATAATATTTAAACATGCAATATTAATTTTATTTAATACCGTTCAGGTTTATTGTCTTTCACTGCTTAGCATATATTTATTAGGACTTTTTCTATTTTTTCTTCCCTTCTCCACGTTATCGATGTTATTAAAGTGTAGGAGACTAGAGCTGATACATTTCGGCACCCGTGTCATTGCAGTTATTGGCGTCTGACTGCAAAGTGCTAGAACAGGTATTATTGCATGTTATCATATGCACAACCCAATCTTTTTTTAATACCCTTATTTAGAAATTAAGCGAAAATAGCGAACCATTTCAGTTGGGGAATAGAATATTTGCCTCTCATACTGGTCGACCACACGCGCTAACCTTTGCACCGCAATGTATTGCGTTTTTGTATTGTTTGAATAAAGTTCTTAGCTACAAATCTATCTTACACACACACAATACACACACACACAATGGATCCTAATATATGTAATGAATGTGTATGCAAATGCGCGTTGGTATGTGTGCAAATCTTTAACAAAGGTGGTTGTATGCCCTCTTACGTGCTAAATAGTTTAAACGAATTATTAACATCTTAAAAGAGACAAAAGAGAAAGGGCTTTGAAAGAAGGAAAACAAAAACAAAAAAACTAGACCATGTATGTATAATCCTTCATAAGTGTACTTCAGAACCGATATTTTTTCTTTATCTTTTCTTTTTTCTGTTCAAGTGTGGACGTGCGTTTGTCTGTCTGTCTGTCTGTTTCATATTAGTATGACTAATATTGTGAAAATGTACCTCAGATAACTTAGCAAAGTAAAAGAAAAAAAAAAAGAAAAACAAAACAAAACGACACTTGTTTGCTAAGTGATTATATATATATATATATATATATATATATATATATATATATATATATATAATTTATGTATGTATATTTATCTATTTGTGTGTGTGCGTGTATGTGTGTAATGCAACCCACTTTTCGAATCGCTCGACAAAATACCATTAGCGATTAGAAGACAACAATAATACTAGCAACAACAACAACACTATGAACAGATTATATTAGTCATGACAATAACACACAAGAATAACAACATAAAAGAAAACAATAGATAAAAGAAAAATGAAAGAAAAAAACAGCAAAACTCTTTATATCAATTCGTTTTTCGTTAAATTTTACCTGTTTACTTTTAAAAATTTATGTATCATCTCAACTTGTTTATATATTAAACAAATCTATTAACGTTTGAAGAGCGAGACCAGTAAGATGAATGAGAAACAGTGACACGTTAAATCAGACGCTTTCAGACCTATAGCAGCGAAATAAGTTTAAATTCAGACGGACGTTAAATTTTGAAGCTCTGTCACGTAGTTTACTAGAATATGACTTAAATAATATGGAGGAAATTTAATCCACGACAGATATTTATCTATCAAGTTCTTTCTCTGTCCCCCCCCCTCCAAACACACATAATATTATATGTATGTATATGTAATGTAAAGATACATAAACTTTATTTGTGTATTAAGGCTAACATAGGTTTCATGTTAAGAAAATATCTTTAAAATTGTTCAAGCCAATCACATAGAGAAATTGGTGTTCGTCTCCATTTTGGATTTAAACACGAAACACCTGTTTTTCGTGTTTTAGTCCATAATGAAGGTTAATGCTAATTTCTCTATGTGATTGGCTTGAAGAATTTTAAAGATATTTTCTTAACCTATGTTAGCCTTAATACACAAAGATTCTTTATCCACTAATGCGGTATTGAGCACTCACTCTCATTGTTCGACTTGTACGTATATATTTATTGTGTGTGCGTGTGTGTGTGAATATATATATATATATTATATATATATATATATATATATATATATATATATATATATATTATATATATATATATATATATATATATATATATAGCTCCCTTAAGGTAAGATAAAAAAACATACTCCATCCAGTGAGAGATAAACATTATTTAAAGTACACTGTATCAAAATAAGACCTACTAAAGTTTTCTTGCTATGAAGTCATGTAGCTAGGCAAGATGTTTGTAACGCGTTTTGTGTATCCAAGCAATCTGTTGGCTCTGAGCACATATTCTTTTTACAAATAGAATAAACTATGCGCTCAGAGTTTTTATAACGCACCTTACGTCACCAAGCAATCTTCTGGCTCGAAGCACCTGGTTTGTTCTGTTTGCAAATAGAACAAACATGCTCTCAGAGCCTAAAGTTTGGGTTATAAAAATTCTTGCATAGCCACATGACGTCATTGCAAGAAATTGTTAGTGGCTCTTATATTAATATCATGTACATTAAATTATATATATATCTATATAGTGTGTGTGTGTGTGTGTGTGTGTGTGTGTGTGGTTGTTAGAGTATAGAAGGATTTTCTGAGCGACCATTTTGCGTGAACGTACATAAATTTTCAGTCAAGGTAATTTTCATGGTGATAAAAGATCTTTTGGAAGATTTTGAAGAAAGTTTTGATGGTACAATATCTTAGGGTAACCGGGTTCAACTTTGTGTTTTGTGTGTAGTGATATCTGAGTAAAATCTAATATAATGTAATATAATGTAATATAAAATATGTACTAAATTGTCTAACGTGTGTTCAATACAAAACTAATCGATTATTGCCTTGTGACAGTACTACAGTTCCAGTATACAATTACACTTCATTGCTAATGTTCTTGGGGAAATGACGTTGTCAGATACATGAACATCCCGCTTGTAATTCTGTTGTTATTTATGTGTCTCAGTTACTAGTGCTAATGAATAAATTATTTCTTTATTATTTGTATATGATCAGAGGTATCGATCAAAATAAATAAGCTGCATTACTTTTAAGGGCCAGGAGACTGTTGGTAATATCGGCGCCCTAACTGTGGTACTTTGTCATGCATGCTTTCGGGTTCGATAAAGTCGAGCTGTTTGAGATTTGAACACGATGTAAAAACCTATAATTGAATCTCAGAATATATTTTGTTCTACGTCCTCATGATTCTACCGATGCACCGTTCTTTTACATTTAAAGCTATGGCTGGCTGTACAGATAGATAGATAAACAGATGGAAAATTTTCTTTGTGTGTGTGTGTGCAGAAGAAACAATGATGTACGAGTACGTTTGTACGCATATGCAAATTTTGCGTACGTGAGGAAAGTTTCTTAGATATCTGATAGCATTCGACCTTAGGAGATAAAATCATATATATATATATATATATACATGTATACATATATATATATACATGTATACATATATATATATATACATGTATACATATATATATATATACATGTATACATATATATATATATACATGTATACATATATATATATATACATGTATACATATATATATAGATATACATGTATACATATATATATATATATAGATATACATGTATACATATATATATAGATATACATGTATACATATATATATATAGATATACATGTATACATGTATATATATATATATATATATATATATATATATATATATATATATATATATATATATATATATATATATATATATATATATTCTTTCTTTTACCTGGTTTCAGCGTAAACTACAGGTTGAACGATTCAGGTGAAGTTTTGTAAATTTAAACCTTTCAGATCTCGAATTTGATTTTTTTTTTTTTTTTTACTGTTTGATTAATAGCCATAACAGGAGCATTTTGTAAATTCTTGAAACTTTCTGTAAACATCATCGGATGTTATGAGCTGAGAAATCAAAACATCATTTATGCTTGATTTTAGCTTTTCGTACAACTGTACCATCTATCTCCAGTTTTTTGCTTTCTGTCTGTTTCTCTGTCTCTGTATCTTTATCTATCTATACAGCCAGTTATCTCTAGCTTTACTTCTATTTCTTCTAGACTATGACAATGTTCTATCTTTTACTCTTCGCACTTGAAACTATATTATCTTTTGATCAGCAGACATCGAGCAAAAATCACATATTGTGTTTAACGTTAATTTTTAGATTTCGTGTACATTTGCACGTATGTGCATCTTTGTGGATATGAAAAACTTCAATTACGAAGAAATAAATATATTTCATTATTGATGCCAGTTCCTGGTGATCAGAGTCTATCACCTGCCATCGTTTCCCCGAGAAAGCTATTTAGTTTTTTGATCCCTACCGTTCAAGTAAAAGGCATGAACATCTCTTAATCAAATTTCTTCTGTCAATGATTGGACTTGAGAGCGTGTAAGAAATTAGCTCTTTCTGTCTCTACCTGTCTCTCGCAAACATTCACATATATTTATAGACGAGAGATTTAATTTAACCAACAAACAACCAAGTGTGTATGTAATTGCAAATATAAGTGCGGAAGCAGGTAAAAGCAGTAGTAGTAGAGCAAATAATGCTTTATCTTTTTTGTGTAAGCACTCGACAACATCTGTAATGACACTGTATTCTGTGTCAAAGTTCACTAAAGTGTGGGGTCGGTGGGCTGACGACTGAAGCTAAAGAAAGTATAACTGCTCCCAATTTGATTTCCTTCATGGAGGTTCTTTAGGGTCACATATTTTTGATTATTATAGGGTTGTAATTGGGTACTATGTATGAACGATAAACAACAAGAATGAAGAGGGTGGTGAATATGTACGTGAGTGGGAGTGAGTATGGGAGGATAATAGGGAGGTGGTATGAAAGGCGAGCTTGTAATGTAAGGGTGGAAGTAAAATAGAAAATAATGGGAAGGGAAGGTGGGAATGCTAAGATGGAAAGAATGAGAAAGTAACAAAAGGAAGAATGAAATATCAGTGAAGGTCGGAGATAATGATTATGAAAGCTGGAAGAGCAATGCGAAAGGAAATGTGTGATGAACGAAGAAGACCATGAATGAGAAGAGGGAAAATAGATCCCATAATAACGAAACGCAAGAAAACACTAAGCAGTTTGCTTGTGTCTACGCTAGAAGGGTCTCGTCTATAAACCAGATTTTACTCATTGTATAGTGATACACCGGAGCGATGCATTTGGCCCTTAGATTCGCCGCAAATTTTTGAGTAGATGAAAGTATTAGGATACTTACAAAACTTTAGTGTTATTAATGCACACTGCACCAGCTGTACGTGTGTAGTCCTTTGTAGTAAAATGCATTGAAAGCACCATTCCGTTTTAAAAGCCATCTTAATTTGTGCTCCAATATAAAACATCCGAAAATTTAATGTTATATCTTAATGTTCATTCTTTGTTTGGCGAAATAATATGTTAGGTATAGAAAACGATAGAAATTATTTGTTACATTTCTTTTAAAAATTGTAGTAATCTGTGACGTTGATGGCTCTTTCCATATGTCATTAACGATAATGACTGCATATAAATTTTCAGGATTCCAATTACATTTGCATTTGGAAAGATTTAACATATTAAAGCTAATAAATGAAATGTTTGCTTAAAGGAAAAATAGATATATTTTATGTATTTTGACGCAGCTAATTCAGATGTGACAGACGCAAAGAAAAAAAAAAGATACTAGCCGAAGCACTAGTTTTTCAAACCACTGACGATGCTTTCTTGGACATTATTGCTCCTAAACTCTAAGCTACAAACAGCAGAGGCTTTGTACCATTACTCCGTAGAAATTTGCAGTACGGGATATATTGCGTTCTTATGACTATACTTGATTAGAAGAAAAGTTCTAACCACTTTGACTGTCATCATATTCTATTATTATTTCAAATTCGCGAAGCCTTACTTTTCTGCTTCTTTTTAAGAAGTTCCCAGTTTCAAACTCCCAGGAAATATTCTGTACTTTTGTGCACCTCTGCAAGTTGTAAAACTACTTGCAAACAGGGTCAAACGCATTCCAGCCACCCAAATTTACTTTATTAAATGTAAAAAAAATAAATAAATAAAACACGTTAGTATTTGTGCTCTTCCTTTCAAAACAGTATCTCGTGATTTGAGATTTAGCTGCCATGACAAGAACTCCTTCGTTGACTTGTGTTTCCGAGGTCATCAGTCAGTTAAACCAATACCAAATTTATTCGTCTGTCTTTATGTTCTGAGTTCAAATTCCGCCGAGGTCGACTTTGCTTTTCATCCTTTCGGGGATCGATAAATTAAGTACCAGTTGAATACTGGGGTCGATGTAATCAACTTAGCCCCTCCCCCGGAATTTCAGGCCTTGTGCCTATATTAGAAAGGATTATTTACCGAATTTGTAACAATCAGTTCCACGTCAATGATGGTAATAAGCAAGAGACAGTGGTCACGAAAACCATTCTGAAAAGCATTCATTTATTGCTATGACTCACTTGCAAAGGCCAACCATCGGTAGTAACGTTCGATTACTTCTGGGCCTGCTAAGACTTTACATATAAAGATGAATTCGTGAGCGAGAAAGAAAACATAAAAGTACAACGCGTATACAAAAACTAAGATAAATTTTCTCTTTTTTTATTTATACCATTATTTATTTCTTGCTTCCTCTTTTATTCTTCCTCCAATTATTTTTATAATAGTATCTGGTAAGGTAGACCCCCTCCACTTTATTTATAAACCGTATTTTAACGTGTATAAGGAACCCTTTTTTTTTTTTTTTTGTCAAAACTTAAGTTAAAAAATATGGGAGTTTCTTATCCACGGATAATATTATAATCCCTTACAAAACCTTTTAACAAATTTTAAGCGCAAAAGATTAGGGGGTTCCTTATACATGTTGAAATACGGTAGTTATTTCTTAACAAACAACCAATCGCAATGGGCCCTAAGAAAGAAATTTCAGAGCCAAAATTATCATTATGCTTTTCTTTTTACAATAGTATCTAAGGTAGACCTTTCCACCTTTTTGTTTTTGTTTTTTTGTAATTATTTCTGGACAACCAACCGTAATAACCGCATTGTACATTAGGAAAGTACAAAGAGACGAAATCTTTATTATTATTATTATTATCATTATTATTATTATTTTAAGAAAATACTTGTGTGGACATTGTTTTCTGTTTCATCCTTAAATACCAGGCATACGTATCTTCATTAGATCATTTTAGAACTTAAAAGGAATCTGTTACACTGACATTCCAACAATATAATACAACTCGATCAACAACATCCTGTTATTATAAACACTATACCCCCGATTTATCTACTTGACGCTTTTCGTTTTCTATTTTATTTTTTTATTTCTGAAATTAAAGCTACCTTAAATCCCTACTTAGTATTCGAGGAATTCTCGTAAATATTTGAGTTTATTTGATACGACTAATATATATTATATGTACTTAAAAAAAAAATCACTTTTGTTGCTCAGTATAGTGTTTCCGCTTCTCAAGGCAATAAAAGACGGGACAGCGGAACAAGAAATGATAGTGTCATATGAGATGATAGATGGATGGATGGATAGATAGATGGATGGATGGATGGATGGATAGATGGATGGATAGATAGATAGATGGATGGATAGACAGACAGATAGATGGATGGATAGATAGATAGATAGATAGATGGATAAATGGATAGATGGATGGATAGATAGATGGATGGATAGATGGATGGATAAATGGATAGATGGATGGATAGATAGATGGATGGATAGATGGATGGATAAATGGATAGATGGATGGATAGATAGATGGATGGATAAATGGATAGATGGATGGATAGATAGATAGATGGATGGATAAATGGATAGATGGATGGATAGACAGACAGATAGATGGATGGATAGATAGATAGATAGATAGTTATAAACAGCCTCTCTCTCTCATATCTATGTATGTATATGTATATTTTGTACGTAATATTATAGAATAAAACGTTCAATGCAGACAGATTAAATGGATGCTTATGCAGTATCTCTCTTTCTCTCTCTCTCTCTCTCTCTCTTTCTCTGTCTTTCTCCACAATCACATAAAGTGTGTAAACAACTAAAAAAAACAACATAATAGACTTCATTGAAAGTGGTATTCTCGTTGTTAAAGTTTGGTGACTTTAACGAACTCGTTGGAAAATAGCAGGATGGCTGTTCTGTGCATGGCAATACGAATAAAGAGAATTACGGTGAACACGCTTTGCTGTATCGTTCCAGGCTCTTTACGTTCTGTGTTCAAATTCCGCCTAAGTCATTTTCGCTTTTTAAGGTCGGAAAATAAAGTACTAGTCAAGTACTGGAGATCGATGGCATCGGCTAAACCTACTCTCGCTATTGAAGGCTTTATCCTTAAATCAGAAACAATTAATATACAGCTAATAACAAATGCTAAAATATTTATTACTCGAGAAATGAAACACACAACATAGATTGGCAATTAGCGAGCTAAGAATAAATGTTTGTTTGACTCGAACAGAAAACCAAGATGCTGAAGGAAGATATGGAAGCGAAATGATCCTACTATCTCGAGTAACTTCCAAGAAGCATTCCGGAATACTCATAAGGAAGAAAAGATAGTGACAAAAGGG